>NC_061513.1:293066460-293068584 GCF_022539505.1 Lolium rigidum
ACACAATGTGGACGTATGAAATGATATAGAATGATATGCAAGAAAAATAATAATTAAGACCAATGCCGTATTTTTATTCACGACAGAGATTGCAATTATGGATTTAGAGGTTAGAGCTAGTAGTATTATCTCACATGCATTCATCACATCTGCACTCAGAGCTCAAAAGGCAATGCTGAATGCATCGCCTATTATAATATAAGGTTAGATGCAAACCAAACATAGGAAGCAAAAGAGTAAGATCACTTAGACAACTATTCAAGCAAGAATTGTTAAATTCAAATAAGCTATTTTATCAGTATGGATTATTTAGACCACGTATTGTGAAGAAGTAAGACATTAATACCTTTTTTACCTCCTAAAATGTAATTTTGTGTTAGCTCTTTGATCCTAGTGTATGCACTAATGGCACAAATTGAAGTAATTAATCAGACCAACAGTACCGTGCATAGTTCACCATTGAGTGAAAAGAATGATGAATATATGCTGACCGCATCCATCTTAGGATGTTACACTCGATGCAGCAGTCTAGCAGAAGTATAGTTATGTATAGCTTTTGGAGTCCCCGTTTGCAAGCTGGAGATAAGAGAAGGATGCTTACTTTTTATTAGTGAAATATGCTTACAACACCATGGATTACGACAGACAAATTAATCTGTGTACATGACCGATCTACGGATGTCCATCTGTTGCACCTGTGAACATTATGTTTTGGGTTAGCATCAAGGAGTCTCTGCAAGCAACAGAAGTGACAGCAAGCCAGTGGTATATGACACAAACCATCGAGTAAAATTAATGTCAATATTATTATTTCATCCTTCCTGTAATGTAAAATTCATCCTTGGCAAACTGCCAGTTGCATCAAGCAGTTGCCTATGAACTGAATTGTCTGATCGGTCAAGTGAAAGCATAGAAACTGAATTCACGGCTATGAACATCATTAAATTAACCTAAATGCAAAAATTTATATTGGATGATGATTGAAAATTCGAAACTGAATTCACAAAAAAATAGAGAAGATCTGCAAGGAGGCCAAGGTTATGAACTGAAATCTCCCTAAAACAGCACAGATGTAGCAACAGCAGAAGAGTCACGATCTTTCAAGTTTTCAGACTAAAACAATTGGGAAATACATGAGACTCATGAATATCAGCCTACGGAAATTGAGAAGGTGGAAAATTACTACTACCAAAATTCCACACTGGGTGCAGATTCTATAGACCTTCCAAGGCATCGCCGGCCGCTGGAGCATATAGCACACGGCTGGGGACAGTCCGCCGGGAATAGAGAACATCTGCAAGGAGGCCAAGGTTATGAGCTGAAATCTCCCTATAACAGCACAGATGTAGCAACAACAGAAGAGTCACGATCTTTCAAATTTTTAGACTAAAACAGCTGGGAAATACATGAGACTCCTGAATATCAGCCTACGGGAATTGAGAAAGTGGAAAATTACTACTACTCCGTACCAAAATTCCCCACTGAGTGCAGATTCCATAGGCCTTCCGACTGGAGTATATAGCACACGGCTGGGGAGAGTCCACCGGCTGCCGTGGTATCCGATGATGGCAGCCTAATGTCCTTTTTTCTTTAAATTGCCGATCTTCATCTCTCTCCTTTGTATTCTTGACCATCATCCTTTCTGCATGTTGCGTTGGATCTCTTGTCTGCCAACATCCATCAGTATACCTCCTCTCATTGTGCATCTACGATGGGATTAGTTTCACCTACAGGATGTAGATAGATGTTAGATTTCAGCATGGCCCTGGTAGGATTTCATACCTTTCATAGATTGATTCCAGTGTGGATGGAACACTGCAACTTATTACGTCGTGGAAACAATACACGCGCCCGGCGATACGAAGCATGAGGAGAATCTGCGGTCGCCATGATCGACGATGCTACTGGTGGCGAAGCGACGGAGGCTACAACATATATTCTTTTTCTTAAGCCCTATCATAGGTTTTAAGTTGGACTCTAGAGGAGATCATTTATTTTTTGCATTGCACTTATTAAATCAATCGTATATGACACAGACTCTATCAAGACTCATGCCACCGGCCATATTGGCTTTCCGTTGCGTACGATAATTAAGAAGACGTGACTACCTAACAGCTTTTGCGA
>NC_061513.1:293068684-293084157 GCF_022539505.1 Lolium rigidum
CTAAGTAATAGTATGTTATGATAAAATCACATTTTTCAAGACAAAATAAGCCTACAAGCTAATTTGGTACTTTTAATTTATGAGTCAATAAAACATGCATGTGCACGCATAAAAGAGCAAACATTTTCTTTCCTAGATACGTTCCACCTAACATAGGCAAATAATTAACGCTGCCGGATCACCTCACTTGGTTACATCTAACCGGCATGATTACCCTAAACCTAACTTAAAAATGCGCTTAGCAATTACCGTCGACTAGCCACGCTCCACCTGCGCGCGGAGTGCGGACGGATTTTCTCCTCCCACGCCCGCCATCGTCCGTCCGAGTACATGGAGGAGTTGATACGAGAAAGAAAAGGAAAATAAAAAATACTGGAAAGAGGTCACAACCCAAGATCCCTCCCACGCGTCCCCGCCTTTCTCCCATCTCCCACGCGACGCCGCCAATCCCTCTGCGTCGCACTCTCCTCGCCTTCATCCTGTGAAAATATTATGGGAGGCGTTAAACCTTAATTGGGCCGCCGGTGTGACTTATATATATACCAAGAACATTACATGTGGGACCGTATACACGATACAATACAGGAGACATACATGAACTCTAGACAGCTACATATATACAGTTTAACACTCCCCCTCAATCATAATCCAAGTTAAGATTGCGACGAAATACTTCTAGGTGTCTAGTTGCAAGTGCCTTTGTAAAACCATCAGCCACTTGATCTCCTGAAGGTATAAACCGAATGTCCAACAATTTCTTAGCAACTCTCTCACGAACAGAATCATAATCCACCTCAATATGCTTTGTCCTAGCATGAAAGAAAGGATTAGCAGAGAGATACGATTGCTCCAATATTGTCACACCATAACACCGTTGGTCGAGGCTGCGGTACTCCCAATTCAGCAAGCAATGTTTGTATCCATATAACTTCAGCAGTAGCATTAGCCAATGCTTTATACTCAGCCTCTGTACTAGACCGAGAAACCGTAGATTGCTTCCTCGCACTCCACGAGACAAGATTTGGACCCAGAAACACTGCAAAACCACCAGTAGACCTTCTGTCATCAGGACATCCTGCCCAATCAGCATCAGAAAATGCACTGACAAGAATGGAGGATGATCGTCTCAAAGATATACCAAGTGATATAGTACCACGCAGATACCGCAAAATCCTCTTGACAGCTGTCCAATGAACAGTAGTAGGTGCATGTAGGAACTGACACACTTTGTTGACAGCAAAGGAAATATCAGGTCTAGTCAGTGTCATCTCTACTATTAAGAGCAAACTGGTGAATGCCTGGTGTCACATTTTCAGGATGGACAATAATACCCCCCACGTCTTTATCCTACCAAGATGATTTATCTCAACGCAAAACTAATTGTCTAAAAAGGCTCTCACTCGCCCGAGAAAATATCGGCGCCGGCCCCATGGATCCACACTACCGCACATGCCGAGCAACTCTCACGTCCGGGAGAAAAATCCGCTGCGTCTGTTGGCTCTGGATTTCTGCCTTATCTCAACCGTGATGTCAACGATGCCCGATTTTCCTGCCACGCCCTCCCTTTACTTGTTTTCAATCCCCAATTCCTCATCTTCGTGCCCACGACCTGTCCGTGCGTTCCTCCATGATCTGCCAACAAGCAGTCTCTCTTCCATGAGCTCTCTGTCACAACCCCGCCTCCTACCTCCCCTATATTCCAGCACACTGTTTGTGATGTCAGATCCGCTGGTTTTTTCTCGAATCATTAAACATCAATTATGTATATGTAACTGGAGTTCCATGGTCAAAAAAAACTTGGAGTCCATGCCTAGAAATAATGATGAATCAGTGATACAATGTCGTCCCTGGCTTGGATATGTTTATCCTCTAACTATACCTTGAGTTCTTCAGAAGTAAAGGCAAAAATACTGATACAAACAAATGTAGTATTTCTTATTTTCACGTCAAGCCCATCTTCTTAGGAGTACGACTTCCATTCACCAGTAAAAAAAACATCAGTCCCTTAAGGTAAGGGAATTTTGTGGACATGGGTAGTCCTGAACCCAATTAAACTTAGTCCGGGACTAAGTTACATAGTTGCCCGACCACTAAGTTACATATATTTTGGAATGAGGGAGTCTCCTTCATACTATTCATTTAAAAGTTATCAGTTTTGCCTAAACTACATACTTTCGAATTTGAGTATGAAAAATGGCATGCATATACATACATGCATTCCCTACGTGCAAAACTTTTGTTTAAAATTTTTGGAGCAGTCAAATACAAATTTTATGCCACTACAATAACTCGGGTACTCATGAACCCGGGTGCTACTGTGCAAAGGAGAGCGGAACTAGGTAAAAAAAGATAAGAGAAAATGCTAGAGTCAACATGTAAGGGCAAGATAAGAAATGATGAACAATGTTTTCTTTTGTAGCATGGGTGTGAATGCAATGGTGGTGTTGAACGAGGGACATGAACAGGGGACGAGAGTCGGAGGCTCGAAATAATAGGGGACAACATGAGTACACATCGCTCGATTAATTTTTCTACATGGGGACGCGATCCAATAAGCTTCGGTCAGATGGATTCGGTACGGTACCGTTGGTCGAGAAACGCGAACCAAGCAGTTCTGAATTTTCAGCGGCATGTACGAAAGAGAGAAGAGAAATTTATAAAGATAGAGATCAAAGGGAGAAACGGACTCAAAATTACATAAAATCTTTGATCCACTGAGTTGTTTAACTAGCAGCCTATACTTTCTGCTTTGAGTTCGACTCCCGCTGATGCATTCCGGCCGCTAGGATAGGTGTACTTATAGAGAGGAGAAATCCAAGGGAAAATAGATCATATCTTCTCCAACGGAAGGATCCATTGATTACCATGTTATATGCTTTGGAGTTGATGGAGATTGGATAACGAGGAACCGTGGGGAACGATAGAGGAGGGAAAAATGGCGATGATGAGCATTGATGGCGAGCGTTGTTTACCAGGTCACGGTAATTGTTAATTGGGCCAAATCGGTGTTGCGGAGTTGGTGAACTTGGGTCAAGTAGCGACAATCGGGGACGCATTTCAGCATTGAATCCTACCGAACCGGTCCTTGCCCCTGAATCCGATTCCGAGACGATGAATCGGGATTGTGGGATGGACTACCGTTTCGTGTTTCCGGCTGGTATGGTCTGACCCTCTGACGATGAAGCTTTAGCTTTTAGAGATTCACTTGTTTTTGCCAATCAGCAAGGCTACCTGAACATCACCTTGTGAGTCCGACTGCTTTGGGAGGGAATAAAAACCTAGCAATCGATAATCGCGTCTATCCTTAGTGAGATTCAAGAACTTATTCCTTCTTTTGTGTTCTCCGATTTATGTTTTGCTACAAGAGCTGCCAACTCTGTAGCTTATGAATGTGCACGACATGCTTGTGCGCAGGGTGTAGGCTCAGAATGAGTATATGCTCCCTCTCGTTTTTCTTAGTCACATCTTGCAAGCTGATTGTACAAATTTGGTTATGTTTTTATAAAGGGAAAATTTGCGACAAGACACCTTATCTTTTGGTGATTGTTGAAACACACCACCCGATTGTGTATTTTCCAGATATCATTACAATTATGTAGCACATTCGCCAAAACACACTATCTGGCTAAGAAGGGAATTTTTTATCATTTGTCTTCAGAACCATTCATCCCCAGAAAAAGTGCAAACTTCTATTTTTAGCCAGGTGGTGTGTTATGGCAAAATTGTGTCACTGAATTGTAATGGTACCGGGCAAAGGCATAATTGGGTGATGTGTTTTGGAAAATGCTGGAAAATAACGGTGTCCTGTAGCAAATTTTACCGTTTTCCAAAAAAAAATAGCGTCAGATCTGGGGCAAACCTAAGAGGAGGGCAAATACATTAGGAACCACGTCAGAGGTTTGAGAGGATAGGTGAAGGTGTGCATGTGATGGCAGAGCGAGGTAGATTGAGATGATACAATGAGTGGAGTGACGCTGCAATGACAAAGATGTGCGTAGAGTTGAGGGGGAAAGAGGGCGTAAGAAGTGGCATAAACCTTGTCAAAGAAACCTTGAGATAGGATAAGGTAAATGGCGAGGTCATGCAGATAAGGATGGAATGATACGATAGTAGCCAAAGGTACAAATCCGAGGCCTACATTATACACCCGAAGGAGAATTTCACCGTGTAGATTTGTGGATTAGTAAAATATGTGCACACAAAGAAGAAATATTACAAATAAGATGTTGTTGGTCAAAGTAAGAACGTAGTGTACATATAACACGGTGCGGAGTTGATATAGAATGTGAGAGGGAGGAAGATAGCTAGCTAGATGTTAGAATTTTTTTTTAATGGTTCCATACGTTGTATTGTTTCTCCGTGGCAACGCACGGGCAGTCAACTAGTATACTGTAAAGCTCCAACAATGCTCCTATAGAGAGTGGAATCCTCACCACTCAGCAGATCTCCATCAGTCAAGGATAATTTGTCTGTTACAGACAAAGGAGTGTCCACTGTTTTGCACATATACATATTGACTCGGTGAAGTAAATCATGTGCATATTTTTCTTGAGACAAAATAATACCATCATGTACCTTCTGTACTTCAATCCCAAGAAAATAATGGAGCTCACCCAAGTCCTTTAAGGCAAAGTCCATGCCAAGATCATGAAGAAGAGCATCCACAGCCTTCTCTGAAGAACTGACAACAACAATATCATTCACATAGATGAGCATATATATCAAGACTCCCCCTTTGTTGTAGAAGAACAGAAGTATCACCCTTGGAGGCTGAAAAACCAAGAGACTGGAGCTTAGAGCTAAGACGAGAATACCAGGCTCGCGGAGCTTGTTTGAGTCCATACAACGCCTTGTCGAGCTTACACACATGCCCAAAATGAGTCTCATACCCAGGAGGTTGACGCATATAAACATCCTCTTCCAGAACACCATGCAAGAACGCGTTTTTCACATCTAATTGATGAAGCTTCCATCCTCGAGAGACAGCAAGAGACAGAACAAGACGAATAGTCGTCGCCTTAACCACCGGACTGAAGGTGTCCTCATAATCAATGTCATATCGTTGTTTAAACCCCTTTGCAACCAGATGAGCTTTATAGCTATCGATAGTACCATCAGCCTTGCGCTTAATTTTATAGACCCATTTGCAGTCAATGACATTCAGACCACAAGCAGACGGGACAAGGTGCCAAGTTTGATTCTTCACAAGAGCAGAATACTCCTCATCCATAGCAGTCTTCCACCGAGCATCAGCAAAAGCTTCAGTAGAATTAGAGGGTTCACCCGTGCTGCAGTAATTGCCAAACTTGATGCGATCATACCTGACAGTACCGTCAGTATACTCTTTGGGTTTAGTAATACCACTCTGCAGACGAGTTCGACGAGCAGCCGGCAAAACATGAACAACCGGGGCTTGTGCATGTGATATAGGAGCAGAACCAGCTGAATCCGATCCTGTAGCAGAAGAGGCCACAGGTGACAAGGTCGTAGAAGATCGCAACGAGGGAGACGGGACTCCCTGTCGACCCGCTCGTGGAGGGACCAGGCGTGGGCGGGAGATGCGTGATGTCTACGGGAGCTTCTATTCTTGTAGACAGTGTTGGGCCTCCAAGAGCAGAGGTTTGTAGAACAGCAGCAAGTTTCCCTTAAGTGGATACCCAAGGTTTATCGAACTCAGGGAGGAAGAGGTCAAAGATATCCCTCTCATGCAACCCTGCAACCACAAAGCAAGAAGTCTCTTGTGTCCCCAACACACCTAAGAGGTGCACTAGTTCGGCGAAGAGATAGTGAAATACAGGTGGTATGAATAAGTAGTAGCAATAGCACCAGAAAAGTGCTTTGCCCAGGACAGTAAACAAGCAGTAGTAACGCAGCGAGTAGTAACGCATAAGAAACAAGTAAACAAGCAGCGATAGCGATATTTAGGAACAAGGCCTAGGGATTACACTTTCACTAGTGGACACTCTCAACATTGATCACATAACAGAATAGATAAATGCATACTCTACACTTTTGTTGGATGATGAACACATTGCGTAGGATTACACGAACCCTCAATGCCGGAGTTAACAAGCTCCATAATAATGCTCATATTTTAGTAACCTTTAGTGTAAGATAGATCAAAAGACTAAACCAAATACTAGCATAGCATGCACACTCGTCACCTTCATGCATATGTAGGAGGAATAGATCACATCAATATTATCATAGCAATAGTTAACTTCGCAATCTACAAGAGATCATGATCATAGCATAAATCAAGTACTAACACGGTGCACACACTGTCACCTTTGCACACGTGCAGGAGGAATAAAACTACTTTAATAACATTGCTAGAGTAGCACATAGATAAATTGTGATACAAAACATATTGCAATCATAAAGAGATATAAATAAGCACTTCACTACGCCATTCATAACGGTGAGTAAGTATTCCGTGAAATATAGCCTAAGAGACCCACACGGTGCACACACTCGTCACCTTTACACACGTGGGACAAGGAGTCTCCGGAGATCACATAAGTAAAACCCACTTGACTAGCATAATGACATCTAGATTACAAGCATCATCATATGAATCTCAATCATGTAAGGCAGCTCATGAGATTATTGTATTGAAGTACATAGGAGAGAGATGAACCACATAGCTACCGGTACAGCCCCGAGCCTCGATGGAGAACTACTCCCTCCTCATGGGAGCAGCAGCGGTGATGAAGATGGCGGTGGAGATGGCAGCGGTGTCGATGGAGAAACCTTCCGGGGGCACTTCCCCGCTCCGGCAGGGTGCCGGAACAGAGACTCCTGTCCCCCAGATCTTGGCTTCGCGATGGCGGCGGCTCCGGAAGGTTTTCCGTATCGTGGTTTTTCGCATCGTGGGTTTCGCGACGGAGGCTTTATATAGGCGAAGAGGCGGCGCAGAGGGTCGAAGGGGTGGCCACACCATATGGCGGCGCGGCCGGGGCCGGGCCGCGCCGGCCTATGGTCCGGGGGCCCGGTGCCCCCTCCGGTCCTTCCGGGTGTTCTGGATGCTTCCGGTGAAAATAGGAACCTGGGTCTTCGTTTCGTCCAATTCCGAGAATATTTCGTTACTAGGATTTTTGAAACCAAAAACAGCAGAAAACAGGAACTGGCACTTCGGCATCTTGTTAATAGGTTAGTTCCAGAAAATGCACGAATATGACATAAAGTGTGCATAAAACATGTAGGTATCATCAATAATATGGCATAGAACATAAGAAATTATCGATACGTCGGAGCCGTATCAAGCATCCCCAAGCTTAGTTCTGCTCGTCCCGAGCAAGTAAAACGATAACAAAGATAATTTCTGAAGTGATATGCCATCATAACCTTGATCATACTATTTGTAAACATATGTAGTGAATGCAGCGATCAAAACAATGGTAATGACATGAGTAAACAAGTGAATCATAAAGCAAAGACTTTTCATGAATAGTACTTCAAGACAAGTATTAATAAGTCTTGCATAAGAGTTAACTCATAAAGCAATAAATCAAAGTAAAGGCATTGAAGCAACACAAAGGAAGATTAAGTTTCAGCGGTTGCTTTCAACTTGTAACATGTATATCTCATGGATAATTGTCAACATAGAGTAATATAACAAGTACAATATGCAAATATGTAAGAATCAATGCACGATTAATCACAAGTGTTTGCTTCTTGAGGTGGAGAGAGATAGGTGAACCGACTCAACATAAAAGTAAAGAGAATGGTCCTTCAAAGAGGAAAGCATCGATTGCTATATTTGTGCTAGAGCTTTTATTTTGAAAACATGAAACAATTTTGTCAACGGTAGTAATAAAGCATATGAGTTATGAAAATTGTATCTTACAAGTTGCAAGTCTCATGCATAGTATACTAATAGTGCCCGCACCTTGTCCTAATTAACTTGGACTACCGGATCTTTGCAATGCACATGTTTTAACCAAGTGTCACAATGGGGTACCTCCATGCCGCCTGTACAAAGGTCTAAGGAGAAAGCTCGCATTTTGGATTTCTCGCTTTTGATTATTCTCAACTTAGACATCCATACCGGGACAACATGGACAACAGATAATGGACTCCTCTTTTATGCATAAGCATGTAGCAACAATTAATTATTCTCATATGAGATTGAGGTTGTATGTCCAAACTGAAACTTCCACCATGAATCATGGCTTTAGTTAGCGGCCCAAAGTTCTTCTCTAACAATATGCATGCTCCAACCATGAAGGTGGTAGATCTCTCTTGCTTCGGACAAGACGGACATGCATAGCAACTCACATGATATTCAACAAAGAATAGTTGATGGCGTCCCTGAAGCATGGTTATCGCACAACAAGCAACTTAATAAGAGATAAAGTGCATAAGTACATATTCAATACCACAATAGTTTTTAAGCTATTTGTCCCATGAGCTATATATTGCAAAGGTGAATGATGGAATTTTAAAGGTAGCACTCAAGCAATTTACTTTGGAATGGCGGATAAATACCATGTAGTAGGTAGGTATGGTGGACACGAATGGCATAGTGGTTGGCTCAAGGATTTTGGATGCATGAGAAGTATTCCCTCTCGATACAAGGTTTAGGCTAGCAAGGTTATTTGAAACAAACACAAGGATGAACGGTACAGCAAAACTCACATAAAAGACATATTGTAAACATTATAAGACTCCATACCGTCTTCCTTGTTGTTCAAACTCAATACTAGAAATTATCAAGACTTTAGAGAGACCAATTATGCAAACCAAATTTTAGCATGCTCTATGTATTTCTTCATTAGTAGGTACAAAGTATATGATGCAAGAGCTTAAACATGAGCACAACAATTGCCAAGTATCACATTATCCAAGACATTATAGCAATTTACTACATGTATCATTTTCCAATTCCAACCATATAACAAATTAACGAAGAAGAAACTTCGCCATGAATACTATGAGCTAAGAACACATGTGTTCATACGAACCAGCGGAGCGTGTCTCTCTCCCACACAAGCATGATGAACTTATTCAAACATAAACAAAAACAAACAGACGCTCCAAGTAAAGTACATAAGATGTGACGGAATAAAAATATAGTTTCGTGGGAGGAACTCGATAATGTTATCGATGAAGAAGGGGATGCCTTGGGCATCCCCAAGCTTAGACGCTTGAGTCTTCTTAAAATATGCAGGGGTGAACCACCGGGGCATCCCCAAGCTTAGAGCTTTCACTCTCCTTGATCATATTGCATCATACTCCTCTCTTGATCCTTGAAAACTTCCTCCACACCAAACTCGAAACAACTCATTAGAGGGTTAGTGTATAATAAAAATTCACATGTTCAGAGGTGACACAATCATTTTTAACACTTCTGGACATTGCATAAAGCTACTGGACATTAAAGGATCAAAGAAATTCATCCAACATAGCAAAAGAGGCAATGCGAAATAAAAGGCAGAATCTGTCAAAACAGAACAGTCCGTAAAGATGGATTTTATTAGGCCACCAGACTTGCTCAAACGAAAATGATCAAATTGAATGAAAGTTGCGTACATATCTGAGGATCATGCTCGTAGAATTGGCTTAATTTTCTGAGCTACCTACAGGGAGGTAGACCCAGATTCGTGACAGCAAAGAAATCTGTAACTGCGCAGTAATCCAAATCTAGTACTTACTTTACTATCAAAGACTTTACTTGGCACAACAAAACTCAAAACTAAGATAAGGAGAGGTTGCTACAGTAGTAAACAACTTCCAAGACACAAATATAAAATAGAGGTACTGTAGCAAAATAAACACATGGGTTATCTCCCAAGAAGTTCTTTCTTTATAGCCGTTAAGATGGGCTCAGCAGTTTTAATGATGCACTCGCAAGAAATAGTAGTTGAAGCAAAAGAGAGCATCAAGAGGCAAATTCAAAACACATTTAAGTCTAACATGCTTCCTATGCATAGGAATCTTGTAAATAAACAAGTTCATGAAGAGCAAAGTGACAAGCATAGGAAGATAAAACAAGTATAGCTTCAAAAATTTCAGCACATAGAGAGGTGTTTTAGTAACATGAAAATTTCTACAACCATATTTTCCTCTCTCATAATAACTTTCAGTAGCATCATGAGCAAACTCAACAATATAACTATCACATAAAGCATTCTTATCATGAGTCTCATGCATAAAATTATTACTCTCCACATAAGCATAATCAATTTTATTAGTTGTAGTGGGAGCAAATTCAACAAAGTAGCTATCATTATTATTCTCATCAAGTGTAGGAGGCATAGTATAATCACAATAAAATTTACTCTCCATAGTAGGTTGTACCAAAAGACCACTATTATAATCATCATAAATAGGAGGCAAAGTATCATCAAAGAAAATTTTCTCCTCAATGCTTGGGGGACTAAAAAGATCATGAAAACCAGCTTCCCCAAGCTTAGAACTTTCTATATCATTATCAACAATGGTGTTCAAAGCGTTCATACTAATATTACTACCAAGCATGCAAATAAGATTTCATAGGTTTTTTAATTTTCGCATCAAACAATCCATGTTTTAAATCAGGAAATAGAATAAGAAGCTCATTGTTGTCCATTATGCCAAACTAGTGTAAACAAGAAACAAAAAGATGCAATTGCAGGATCTAAAGGAAATAGCTTCGAGCACAAACACAATGGCGCCGTAAAAGTACCGTTACTCGGAACCGGAGTATGAGTGCCTTTTTACCTTTCCTCCCCGCAACGGCGCCGTAAAAGTACTTGATGTCTACGGGAGCTTCTATTCTTGTAGACAAGTGTTGGGCCTCCAAGAGCAGAGGTTTGTAGAACAGCAGACAAGTTTCTCTTAAGTGGATACCCAAGGTTTATCGAACTCGGGGAGGAAGAGGTCAAAGATATCCCTCTCATGCAACCCTGCAACCACAAAGCAAGAAGTCTCTTGTGTCCCCAACACACCTAAGAGGTGCACTAGTTCGGCGAAGAGATAGTGAAATACAGGTGGTATGAATAAGTAGTAGCAACAACATAGAAAAGTGCTTTGCCCAAGACAGTAAACAAGCAGTAGTAACGCAACAGTAGTAACGCAGTAAAACAGTAAACAAACAGCGATAGCAGTATTTAGGAACAAGGCCTAGGGATTACACTTTCACTAGTGGACACTCTCAACATTGATCACATAACGGAATAGATAAATGCATACTCTACACTTTTGTTGGATGATGAACACATTGCGTAGGATTACACGAACCCTCAATGCCGGAGTTAACAAGCTCCACAATAATGCTCATATTTTAGTAACCTTTAGTGTAAGATAGATCAAAATACTAAACCAAGTACTAGCATAGCATGCACACTGTCACCTTCATGCATATGTAGGAGGAATAGATCACATCAATATTATCATAGCAATAGTTAACTTCGCAATCTACAAGAGATCATGATCATAGCATAAACCAAGTACTAACACGGTGCACACATCTGTCACCTTTGCACACGTGCGGGAGGAATAAAACTACTTTAATAACATTGCTAGAGTAGCACATAGATAAATTGTGATACAAAACATATTGCAATCATAAAGAGATATAAATAAGCACTTCACTACGCCATTCATAACAAGTGAGTAAGTATTCTGTGAAATATAGCCTAAGAGACCCACACGGTGCACACACTCGTCACCTTTACACACGTGGGACAAGGAGTCTCCGGAGATCACATAAGTAAAACCCACTTGACTAGCATAATGACATCTAGATTACAAGCATCATCATATGAATCTCAATCATGTAAGGCAGCTCATGAGATTATTGTATTGAAGTACATAGGAGAGAGATGAACCACATAGCTACCGGTACAGCCCCGAGCCTCGATGGAGAACTACTCCCTCCTCATGGGAGCAGCAGCGGTGATGAAGATGGCGGTGGAGATGGCAGCGGTGTCGATGGAGAAGCCTTCCGGGGGCACTTCCCCGCTCCGGCGGGGTGCCGGAACGAGACTCCTGTCCCCGGATCTTGGCTTCGCGATGGCGGCGGCTCCGGAAGGTTTTCCGTATCGTGGTTTTTCGCATCGGGGTTTCGCGACGGAGGCTTTATATAGGCGAAGAGGCGGCGCAGGAGGGTCGAAGGGGTGGCCACACCATATGGCGGCGCGGCCGGGGCCCGGGCCGCGCCGGCCTATGGTCCGGGGGCCCAGTGCCCCCCTCCGGTCCTTCCCGGTGTTCGGATGCTTCCGGTGAAAATAGGAACCTCGGGTCTTCGTTTCGTCCAATTCCGAGAATATTTCGTTACTAGGATTTCGAAACCAAAAACAGCGAGAAAACAGGAACCGGCACTTCGGCATCTTGTTAATAGGTTAGTTCCAGAAAATGCACGAATATGACATAAAGTGTGCATAAAACATGTAGGTATCATCAATAATATGGCATAGAACATAAGAAATTATCGATACGTCGGAGACGTATCAATGCGCTGTCCCTGGCGCGGTCGCTGAGGGAGCAGACGGGGGCAATCCCGAGGTAGATTGCCCGATAGAATCAGGCGCCGATGATTGGCCGCCAGGGCTGTCAGTCAAATCATCATCGGAAGGCGTGCCGGAGCCAGAAAAAGCAGCAGAATCATCACCACCTGCAGTATCACCTGAATCTTGTATAAATGACTCGGCAACAGCAGCATTAGTAGGATTAGCACCAGATGGTTCATGTAAATCATGCCCCTCATACATATGCAAATGAAGTGGTTGGAGGGTGGGTGGGAGTAGATTAATCTCAGCACGCAAACGAGCGCCAGCATTGGAATGGAGGGCTGAGAACGGGAAAACTGTTTCATCAAAAACAACATCCCGAGAGATATACACTCGGCCAGTGGAAATATCAAGGCACTTGTAGCCTTTGTGCAGATTACTATACCCTAAAAAGGCACACTGCTTAGAACGGAATTGTAGTTTGTGTTGATTGTAGGGTCGAAGATTAGGCCAACAAGCACACCCAAAAATACGAAGGAACGAGTAGTCACCTGGACTACCAAACAAACGCTCCATGGGAGTTTGAGAGTGAATCACTTTACTAGGGAGACGATTAATGAGGTAAACAGCAGTGAGAAAGGCTTCATCCCAGAACTTCAATGGCATAGAGGCATAAGCAAGAAGAGACAAACCAACCTCGACAATATGCCTATGTTTGCGCTCAGCTGGGCCGTTCTGCTGATGCGCATGAGGACAGGAGACTAGATGGGAGATGCCAACACGCTGGAAAAAAGAATGGAGTTTTTTATACTCCCCTCCCCAGTCAGTTTGCATTGCAACAATTTTCTTGTCAAAGAGTCGCTCAACATGATGCTGAAAGTCGTGAAACTTCTGAAAAACATCAGATTTCTTTTTCAAGAGATAAATCCACGTGAACTTACTATAATCATCAATGAAACTGAGATAGTATTTAAAACGCCCAAACGAATCCAAGACAGGGCCCCAAACATCAGAAAATACAAGCTCAAGAGGGGATGTGGATACACTAGATGACTTTGGATATGGTAATTGATGACTCTTAGCCATTTGACAAGCATCACAAACAGACTCTTTATTTGACTCGCTAAACAGAATTTTACTATCCCTAAGAACTTGATGAACCACAACCGAAGAAGGGTGTCCTAGACGCCTATGCCACAATGACGAAGATGACTTGACGACTCCATGAGCTTGCCGACCCGGGGAAGATGATGATGGTGGTGGTGGCAGAGGGTACAACCCGTCAACGCATCTACCTTGAAGCAGAACCTCCCTCGTGTCCTGATCCTTGACAAAGAAAGAGTCAGGCCAATACTCAACAAAAACATGATTATCACGTGTGAGGCGACTAGTAGATAGAAGGCTTTTTGTGGCTTCAGGGACATGAAGGGTATTTTTAAGATGCAAGTCATGATTAGGGGTATGAAAAACAGATTGGCCAACATGGTGTATATCCATACCTGTACCACTAGCCGTGTGAATCTGATCATTGCCATTAAACCGATCCCTCACATGTAGCTTGTCCAGCTCTCCAGTAATGTGATCAGTTGCACCAGAATCAGAGTACCAGTTGGAGTCCACTCCATAGGATTCATATGATCTATCAGCTGCCCCTACTGATTTTTCTGGACCGCGGTAACTCTTCTGAAATCTCTTCCAACAGTTTACTGTTGTATGACAATCCTTGCCACAAAGTTGGCACTTGTCTCTGGCACCATCACGGTACCCCTGGTTGCGGCCTCCATTGCCACCTCCACGCGGATTATATCCATTGTATCCACGCTGATCACGTTGCTCATAACTACCACGTTGATCATAGCGCTGGTCTTGATAATTCCGCTACTCATAGCGTTGCTCAGGACGCTGATCCTGGTAGTTGCTCCGTCCACCACCACGTCCACCTCGGTAGCCACCTCCACGGTCACCACGCATTGCAACATTGGCTGAGAGTTCACCAGTCGGGCTTTGACCCTCCAGCCTGGATTCATATGTGAGCAGCTGAGAATACAGATCACTCAGACTAATAAATTTCTGGGCCTTGATCAAGGCAGTGATAGCAGCAACAAAACCGTTGTATGCCTCATCTTGAAGTCCGGCAAGCACATATGATATAACGTCATCATCATCTAGTGGTTTGCCGGCGGAAGCCATCTCATCTGCCAAAGTCTTTATCTGATTGAAGTAAACAGCCGCTGTTTTATTTTCCTTGTGGGACTGATTCAGCTGTGTGCGCAGGTGCACCACGCGCGATCTGGACTGCGAGGAGAACATCTCCGTTACAGCAGCCCAAACTCCTTCCGAGGTCTTGATCCCGACCATCTGAGTCAACACTTCCCTTGACATGTTTCGAAGAGGATAGCCTAGGACAGATTGATCCTGGGCGTTCCATCGCGCGTATTTAGTATTCGGGATTTTTACTTCCTTCCCGTCCAGATCTTTGGAGATGAGTTCCTTGTGGAATTGATCCATCCAGGAAGCCATAGAGCTGTGCACCGCGGATATCCGGCAAGATCTGAGCCTGCCACAGGAGAAAGTTGTCGCGGGTGAGTTTCTTTGTAACACCAACAGAGGGGAGATTCCCGGCGAGCGTCGAGGAAGAAGACGCCCCGAACGACATGGCTGCAGCTTGCAGCGACTCCTTTGATCCGCGAAGGGGACGACGATGAGCCGGGCTTGATCGTCAGCAATGGCGGCGGTGGATCAGATGTGTTTGGAAGAACCGAGCTCTGATACCATGTGAAAATATTATGGGAGGCGTTAAACCCTAATTGGGCCGCCGGTGTGACTTATATATATACCAAGGACATTACATGTGGGACCGTATACACGGTACAATACAGGAGACATACATGAACTCTAGACAGCTACATATATACAGTTTAACACATCCTTCGTCTACACGGTGGTAAGACCAAGCGGAGGTGATATTGCACAACAACGCTGGATTGCGAGCAGAAGGATGAGGAGGTGTTGCACAAGATCCATGCAATCCTCAACGAC
>NC_061513.1:293084257-293099367 GCF_022539505.1 Lolium rigidum
CCGCAAGGGGAGTCTCCACTTCTCAATCTCTTTACTTTGTTTTTGTCTTGCTTTATTTTATTTACTACTTTGTTTGCTGCATTATATGAAAACACAAAAAAATTAGTTGCTAGTTTTACTTTATTTACTATCTTGTTTGCTATATCAAAAACACAAAAAAATTAGTTTACTTGCATTTACTTTATCTAGTTTGCTTTATTGTCTTGTACTCAATATTAAAAATACAAAAAAAAAATTAGTTACTTTTGTTACCATGTCTAGCTCTGAACCTGTTACTTCTTCGCCTGAAGAATTAGTTTTCACTTTTAAACAAGGGGATGAGGAGAGTTTTAAGGATGCTTGGTCTAGAATTTTTACTTCTTATCGTGAAACTGAACCTCAAATAACTCTAAGTTTGCTCCTTAGTAATTTTTATTTTGGTCTTATGGTTCGCTATAGATATGCTTTGGATACTTTAGTGGGAGGAGATTTCCTCCATTGCAATGGGGATCAAGCTTTTAATGCCATAAAGAAGTTGGTTGCATCACATGATTCAGCCAATAATTTTGATTCAGCCCTTATCAGCATTCATAATAGATTAAATACTCTTGAGACAAGTGCATCTCGCTTAAATGAAAATTATGGATACATTCGTAACCGTCTTGATCAAGTTTTAGTGAACTCTGAACTTTCATTATGGGATCCTCGCTGTTAAAATTGTTATCGGTGATCGAACTCTTCATGCCTACCGTGATATTATGTATGAATTTTGCCTTATGCCTGAAAGCATTTATAAATCTTTGAAACTTTGGGGAATCGATGAAGGAGGAGAAGAGATAACTCTCATTGATAACTCTATTATAATTCCTAAGGGAGTAGCTGCAGGTGTGCATACAACCATTCTTGGAAGAACAATATCCATTGATTATCTTGTTATTGAAACAGAAAAATCATACTTGGGAGATCCCCGTTGAAACTATTGGGAGCAGCTCATTGATGTGGGAAAAGGAACTCTGAAATTCACCTCTATGTCAGGGGGAAATCATATATTCCCTAAACCAAAGGGAAGGAAAAACAATAAGAAAGGTAAGGGTAAAGCCCAAGGTAAGGTTGACGCACCATCCTTCGATAATACTTGAGTTACACTTTCTGCGCCTAGCTGAAAGGCGTTAAAGAAAAGCGCTTATGGGAGACAACCCATGTTTTTACTACAGTACTTTGTTTTATATTTGTGTCTTGGAAGTTGTTTACTACTGTAGCAACCTCTCCTTATCTTAGTTTTATGTTTTGTTGTGCCAAGTAAAGTCTTTGATAGAAAAGTAAGTACTAGATTTGGATTACTGCGCAGTTCCAGCATTTCTTTGCTGTCACGAATCTGGGTCTATCTCCTCGTAGGTAGCTCAGAAAATTACGCCAATTTACGAGCATGATCCTCGGATATGTACGCAACTTTCATTCAATTTGAGAATTTTCGTTTGAGCAAGTCTGGTGGCCTAATAAAATCCATCTTTACGGACTGTTCTGTTTTGACAGATTCTGTCTTTTATTTCGCATTGCCTCTTTTGCTATGTTGGATGAATTTCTTTGATCCACTAATGTCCAAGTAGCTTTATGCAATGTCCGGAAGTGTTAAGAATGATTGTGTCACCTCCGAACATGTGAATTTTTATTATGCACTAACCCTCTAATGAGTTGTTTCGAGTTTGGTGTGGAGGAAGTTTTCAAGGATCGAGAGAGGAGTATGATGCAATATGATCAAGGAGAGTGAAAGCTCTAAGCTTGGGGATGCCCCGGTGGTTCACCCCCGCATATATTAAGAAGACTCAAGCTGTCTAAGCTTGGGGATGCCCAAGGCATCCCCTTCTTCATCGACAACATTATCAGGTTCCTCCCCTGAAACTATATTTTTATTCGGCCACATCTTATGTACTTTGCTTGGAGCGTCTGTGTGCTTTTGTTTTTGTTTTTTGTTTTTGTTGGAATAAATACTTGTGTGGGAGAGAGACACGCTCCGCTGGTTCATATGAACACATGTGTTCTTAGCTTTATCTTTTAGTGTTCATGGCGAAGGTTAAAACTGCTTCGTTCATTTTTATATGGTTGGAATTGAAAAATGCCACATGTAGTAATTGGTATGATGTCTTGAATAACTTGATACTTAGCAATTGTTGTGCTCTTATTTAAGCTCTTGCATCATATACCTTGCACCTATTAGTGAAGAAATACATAGAGCTTGTTAAAATTTGGTTTGCATGAGTGGTTTCTCTAGAGTCTAGATATTTTCTAGTGAGGTGTTTGAACAACAAGGAAGACGATGTATAGTCTTATAATGCTTGTAATATGTCTTTTATGTGAGTTTTGTCTGTACTGGTTCGTGCTTGTGTTTGTTTCAAATAACCTTGCTAGCCTAAACCTTGTATCGAGAGGGAATACTTCTCATGCATCCAAAATACTTGAGCCAACCACTATGCCATTTGTGTCCACCATATCTACCTACTACATGGTATTTATCCGCCATTCCAAAGTAAATTGCTTGAGTGCTACCTTTAAAAATCCATCATTCACCTTTGCAATATATAGCTCATGGGACAAATAGCTTAAAAAATATTGTGGTATTGAATATGTACTTATGCACTTTATCTATTATTAAGTTGCTTGTTGAGCGATAACCATGTTTCTGGGGACGCCATCAACTATTCTTTGTTGGATATCATGTGAGTTGCTATGCATGTCCGTCTTGTCCGAAGCAAGAGAGATCTACCACCTTCATGGTTGGAGCATGCATATTGTTAGAGAAGAACTTTGGGCCGCTAACTAAAGCCATGATTCATGGTGGAAGTTTCAGTTTGGACATATATCCTCAATCTCATATGAGAATAATAATTGTTGCCACATGCTTATGCATTAAAGAGGAGTCCATTATCTCGTTGTCCATGTTGTCCCAGTATGGATGTCTAAGTTGAGAATAATCAAAAGCGAGAAATCCAAAATGCGAGCTTTCTCCTTAGACCTTTGTACAGGCGGCATGGAGGTACCCCATTGTGACACTTGGTCAAAACATGTGCATTGCAAAGATCCGGTAGTCCAAGTTAATTAGGACAAGGTGCGGGCACTATTAGTATACTATGCATGAGACTTGCAACTTGTAAGATATAATGTACATAACTCATATGCTTTATTACTACCGTTGACAAAATTGTTTCGTGTTTTAAAAATAAAAGCTCTAGCACAAATATAGCAATCAATGCTTTCCTCTTTGAAGGACCATTCTCTTTACTTTTATGTTGAGTCAGCTCACCTATCTTTCTCCACCTCAAGAAGCAAACATTTGTGTGAACTGTGCATTGATTCTTACATACTTGCTTATTGCACTTGTTATATTGCTTTGCATTGACAACTATCCATGAGATATACATGTTACAAGTTGAAAGCAACTGCTTAAACTTTATCTTCAATAGTGCTGCTTCAATGCCTTTACTTTGATTTATTGCTTTATGAGTTAACTCTTATGCAAGACTTATTAATACTTGTCTTGAAGTACTATTCATGAAAAGTCTTTGCTATATGATTCACCTGTTTACTCATGTCATCACCATTGTTTTGATCGCTGCATCCACTACATATGTTTACAAATAGTATGATCAAGGTTATGATGGCATATCACTTCGTAAATTATCTTTGTTATCGTTTTACCCGCTCGGGACGAGCAGAACTAAGCTTGGGGATGCTTGATACGTCTCCGACGTATCGATAATTTCTTATGTTCTATGCCATATTATTGATGATACCTACATGTTTTATGCACACTTTATGTCATATTCGTGCATTTTCCGGAACTAACCTATTAACAAGATGCCGAAGTGCCGCTCTCGTTTTCTCGCTGTTTTTGGTTTCGAAATCCTAGTAACGAAATATTCTCGGAATTGGACGAAACGAAGACCCAGTGGCCCTATTTTTCCACGGAGCTTCCGAAGACCGAAGAACACACGAAGTGGGGCCACGAGGTGGCCAGACTATAGGCGGCGCGGCCCAAGCCCTGGCCGCGCCGACCTATAGTGTGGGCCCCTCGTGACGCCCCTTGACCTGCCCTTTCGCCTACTTAAAGCCTCCGTCGCGAAACCCCGATGCGAAAACCACGATACGGAAAACCTTACCGAGACGCCGTCGCCGCCGATCCCATCTCGGGGATTCTGGAGATCTCCTCCGGCACCTCGCCGGAGAGGGGATTCATCTCCCGGAGGACTCTACACCGCCATGGTCGCCTCCGGAGTGATGAGTGAGTAGTTCACCCCTGGACTATGGGTCCATAGCAGTAGCTAGATGGTTGTCTTCTCCTCATTGTGCTTCATTGTTAGATCTTGTGAGCTGCCTAACATGATCAAGATCATCTATCCGTAATTCTATATGTTGTGTTTGTCGGGATCCGATGGATAGAGAATACCATGTCATGTTAATTATCAAGTTATTATACATGTGTTGTTTATGATCTTGCATGCTCTCCGTTTCTAGTAGAGGCTCTGCCAAGTTTTTACTTTTAACTCCAAGAGGGAGTACTTATGCTCGATAGTGGGTTCATGCCCGCATTGACACCGGGACAAAGGATGTAAAGTTCTAAGGTTGTGTTGTGCTCGTTGCCACTAGGGATAAAACATTGGCGCTATGTCCGAGGATGTAGTTGTTGATTACATTACGCACCATACTTAATGCAATTGTCTCGTTGTTTAGCAACTTAATACCGGAGGGGGTTCGGACGATAACCTCGAAGGTGGACTTTTTAGGCATAGATGCAGCTTGGATGGCGGTCTATGTACTTTGTCGTAATGCCCAATTAAATCTCACTATACTTATCATGTCATGTATGTGCATTGTTATGCCCTCTCTATTTGTCAATTGCCCGACCGTAATTTGTTCACCCAACATGCTTTTATCTTATGGGAGAGACACCTCTAGTGAACTCGTGGACCCCGGTCCATTCTTTAATACCGAAATACAAATCTGTCGCAATACTTGTTTTTACTATTTTCTCTCGCAAACAATCATCTTCCACACAATACGGTTAATCCTTTGTTACAGCAAGCCGGTGAGATTGACAACCTCACTCGTTTCGTTGGGGCAAAGTACTTTGGTTGTGTTGTGTAGGTTCCACGTTGGCGCCGAATCTCCGGTGTTGCGCCGCACTACATCCCGCCGCCATCAACCTTCAACGTGCTTCTTGGCTCCTCCTGGTTCGATAAACCTTGGTTTCTTTCTGAGGGAAAACTTGCTGCTGTGCGCATCATACCTTCCTCTTGGGGTTGCCCAACGAACGTGTGAAATACACGCCATCAACTCCCCCCTTTCCTTGGTGGGGTGGCCGGCCACCATGGTGGGGAGTCCAACTGGGACTCCTCCTCCCTTAGGCTGGCCGGCCAAGGTGGGTAGAGTCCCTTTGGGACTCCACCTTCCATCCTTATTTCTTTCGGACTCTTCTAGAACCTTCTAGAACCTTCCAGAGAAAACACCGGATCATTTTCAAACCTAAAAAATGACTTCCTATATATGAATCTTATTCTCTGGACCATTTCGGAACTCCTCGTGATGTCCTGGATCCCATCCGAGACTCCGAACAAAACTTCGAACTCCATTCCATATTTCCATATCTACTTAAACGACATCAAACCTTAAGTGTGTCACCCTACGGTTCGCGAACTATGTAGACATGGTTGAGACTTCTCTCCGACCAATAACCAATAGCGAGATCTGGAGATCCATAATGGCTCCCACATATTCAACGATGACTTAGTGATCGAATGAACCATTCACATACGATACCAATTCCCTTTGTCACGCGATATTTTACTTGTCCGTTTGATCATCGGTATCACTCTATACCTTGTTCAACCTCGTCTCCTGACAAGTACTCTTTACTCGTACCGTGGTATGTGGTCTCTTATGAACTTATTCATATGCTTGCAAGACATTAGACGACATTCCACCGAGAGGGCCCAGAGTATATCTATCCGTCATCGGGATGGACAAATCCCACCGTTGATCCATATGCCTCAACTCATACTTTCCGGATACTTAATCCCACCTTTATAACCACCCATTTACGCAAAGGGCGTTTGATGTAATCAAAGTACCTTTCCGGTATAAGTGATTTACATGATCTCATGGTCATAAGGACTAGGTAACTATGTATCGAAAAGCTTATAGCAAATAACTTAATGACGTGATTTTATGCTACGCTTAATTGGGTGTGTCCATTACATCATTCATTAATGACATAACCTTGTTATTAATAACATCCAATGTTCATGATCATGAAACTATGATCATCTATTAATCAACAAGCTAGTTATACAAGAGGCTTACTAGGGACTCATTGTTGTTTACATAACACACATGTATCAATGTTTCGGTTAATACAATTATAGCATGGTATATAAACATTTATCATAAACACACAGATATATAATAACCACTTTTATTATTGCCTCTTGGGCATATCTCCAACAGCGTGGAGGGGCACTCCCCTCCACCCTGGCCCGCCATGGACGTGGATCGAGGTGATCCCGCCATGAACAGAACCTCGGGTCGGGCTCGGTGCGGAATTGCCTAGAAGTCGCGAGAACATCCTGCCACTTTCAATCTACCAAAGAGGTATGATCGATCATGTGACAGTGCTCCTCCGTTTAATTTCGTCTTGATATTTTATCCGACATACGAAAGATTATTGTGGCCTTGTTATTCACAATCTTGAGACTTTGGTCTGTGTTTACTTGCGTACTGAGCCAATAGGTATCATTTAGATGATACCAAGATCTGGAAAATAATTGTAGACTACAAGTATGATTTAATCCCCCAATATAATTACAGCTAAAGCCTTGACATTGATGTCCATGCAGTAACGGAGCTACACGTGCTGAGTTACGGCCATAGCCAAGTACGGCCCAAATCTTCTGTATGAATCATCTGATCCCGCAGTGTGCGTACGCCCCCGCTCAAATACAAATGTAAGAGTATCTCCAGTCACGTCCCCCCCCAAATGACGTTTGCGGGACGATGGACAAGAAATGGAAAAAACACGTTTCAGTCGCGTCCCCCAAAACTAAATAACGCCTCATTTTATGTCCGGCATCCCCGGTAGAGACTCTATGTACAGAGTCTCTACCGGGGACGCCGGACACAAAAATAGCGTCCGGACGCATGCATGCAGCCCCTTCTCCCCACATGTCATTCTCTTTTCCCACACTTTCTCTCACCTACTTTTCCCACATGGGGTGGTCCCCTCTATTAAAATGCATGCATCCGGACGCTGTTTGAGGGACGCGGCTGGAAAGGGTCTCTTTTTTGTACATATTTTTAGTTTTTTTTGTCCGGCGCGGTCCTAAACATGCCCCAAATCATTTGTGCCGGACGTTTTTTGAGGGACACGACTGGAGATGCTCTAATGATGGAAAAATACCGCAACAAAATGTTTCTTAAAATAAAGAGATTTCTATTTTCGTGCCCTCGGGTCCTTAGTTGTGCTCAGTTTTCCCCAGCTCCTTAGTTTTTCCTCAGTTTTACCCAAGCCTTTGTCTGAAACCATCACACGTGATGTAACGGCCGGTTGCCCGACGGTTGACCGTTATCTTCTGACTAGTGGGGCCTTGTAGAGCCCGCAAAGACACGTCGGACCATCCATCTTTGTTTGACCGTAAGCATCGGTGTATCCCCGACCAAAACGCGCACGAGTGGGGCTTCGGTATATCGAATGACAAGTGGGCCATGGCGCTGATACAATGGGCAATACACGAGTAGGAATAGATTTTTAAACGGAGCTCTACAGCGATGGCACGGAGGAGGTGGCTCGCGGGGTGCCGAGATGAGATCGACGTCCATAAAGAACTCGCATGAGGCGAGACCAGTACGCATTAGATAGATATGAACTAGACGCGTTTAACCATGCAAAGAAGAGAAGAAATGGTCGACGACATCGACGACTACCTCAAAACTTTGACTGACCGTGTCCGACACGAACGCGAGCAATGTAGAGAAAACTAGTGTCTCTCCTTTCTGGCGTGTATAGATGGGTGCTAGAAGAGTGTGGTGGCGAAGGGAAAGACCTCGCGGTGGTCTGTGGCGCCCAGCATAGTGGGGCGACGTGGCCGTGCCCACAGCGGCGTGCATGCATGTTCGGCATTGGCATCAGCATGTACGTTCGGCATTGGCCTCGGCGGTATCTCTGGTGTGTCGTTGATCGAATGAGGGGACGGGATTGACGGTGCATCCCGACGGTGACCTAGAAGTGGCGGCGAGCATAGTCGTTCTGACCATGCCGATATCGGCATCGGCATCGTTTGGAGGCTGTGGTGCTCGAATCAAGGTGGGATTTGTTTCTTGTACGCCAAAAGTGATTTGAAACAAGTTTCGTGTTGAAGGTTAGGTAACGAAATTTGTAACTAAGCCCAAAATTATACTAGCGCCATGGTGAGGTTCTTTTTGATAGAGCTATACGGTTGGGCAAACTTTTTTGACACTTTTTAGATAGGGTTCCTTGTTGTTACACGTATGGCATCATGTATGCCAAATTTAGGGTCATTTGGAGATGTTCGAAAAAATCACTTTGCTTAAACGCACGCCGTTTCGTCTCACTGAAACCAGCTTTTCGAACAAGGTGATTTTTTCTACATTCTCTAAATGACCTCAAATTTCATACAGCTGATCTTCTATACATAGATAGATAGATGGTTTTGTTTTTACATTTTTCGAACTTTTTATTTCCCTTTATAATACCCAATTGATTTTCAGATTTTGTAACAAGTTATGGCATCATGTATGGCATCATTTTTGCCCTAAATTTCAAATTTTGTGAAACTTTCCCTTTTAGATATTCCTTGTTGTTATAGATATGGCATCATGTATGCCAAATTTTGTTAGGTCTCACTGGAAACAAGCTTTTGTAACAAGTTAGGTTTTTTCGACCTTCTCAAAGGGATTTTTTTCTACCTTCTCTAAATGACCTAAAAATCATACGTACAATCTTCTATACAAAGATAGGTAGATTTTTTGCGTGAAAAGTAATGGCTACAACAAATCGGTGATGGTTTATCATTTTTTCGTGAAAATTAATGGCTACAACAAATCGGTGATGGTTTATCATTTTTTGCGTGAAAATTAATGGCTACAACAAATCGGTGATGGTTTATCATTTTTTGCGTGAAAATTAATGGCTACAACAAATCGGTGATGGTTTATCATTTTTTGCGTGAAAATTAATGGCTACAACAAATCGGTGATGGTTTATCATTTTTTGCGTGAAAATTAATGGCTACAACAAATCGGTGATGGTTTATCATTTTTTGCGTGAAAAGTAATGGCTACAACAAATCGGTGATGGTTTATCATTTTTTGCGTGAAAAGTAATGCCTAAAAGAGTTTATAATTTTTAGCGCGTGAAAATGAATACAGAAAACCGCCCTTTAGCATACATAGAGAGTGGAAGGTAACCGCCGACGAGAGAGAGAGAGGGTTATCCTGCCCGTTAGATCATACGATCAACGGTCGGCGGGCACGATCCGCGTGACATGGGCTAGACCAATCGGAGCAATGTTGCACGTCTGCGAGAATTTGTGGAGGGAGAGGGCAAAACCGAGTAGTATCAAGAAACCAAGGGCACCCGTATAATAAACAGACTAAGGGATTCAAATATGAGATTTAAAAAATGGAAAATGCGTGTTTTGTACAATGAAACCCATCTTGGCCTACCTCAAACTATTTGCAATACAAATATACATGAGTGTGAGAATTGTGGCCTCATTTAGACAAAGTATGTTTTGGGGAAAGCTGTTTTAGGAAGGGCTTATTGTGGAAAACCATGCACCTTCATAGCTACTAGGTGATTTGAGAAGGCCTTTGAGAAGTGGCAATTTGTGGTAAAACTTGATTTATCTATGACTTATCTATGTTTTGAGAACTCGGCAATTTGTGGTAAAGACTCCATGAGTATGTGCCACTATTTTTCGGAATTTTTTGCACATTGAATGACTCATTTAACTAGTTAATCCCATTTGTTGACCTGTCCGTTGACCAGCCACTTGAGGGTAAAACCGAGCATATTACACTAGCCAGTATTAGCACTCAAGGGGAAAACTGAGCACACAAAAAATGCTAGTATATGACTCGAGGTTATATCTGAGTATATCTAAATTTCCAGTGGTTAGACTCGAGGACGCGTGTTGCGGTGCAGAAATGGAAGACGTGCAATTGTTGACGCGTAGACGCGGGTCGCGGTGCGTAAGTCGAAGACGTGCAATCGTGGACGCGTGTCGCATTGCGAAGTCCAAGCCGTGCGGACGTGCAGCGGTGGACGCGTAGGACGCGGGTCGCATTAACCACCCCTCGCCTTTATAGACGCCTCCTCCCACTATCTCTGTCACTCTCACTCGCCCACGCAACAACGCCTCTCTCACGTCCCATCATCTTCTCCAAAGCTCCCAAGCAAAAAACCCTCTCCATCTCCCTCTCCTCTGCCGACGAGATGGACAAGGAGAATGCCAATCCCATCATCGACGGCGCCGTCGGCTCCAAGCGCGACGCCTCCCTCTTCGACGCCGTCCCCTCAACGGACGTCGTCGCCGCCGCCGCCGGTGCATCGGAGGCTGCTGCCGCCGGTGGCAATCAGATCCCGCCGGGATTTGACCCCTATGAGCCGGTGCCGTACGTCCCACCCCCGAACCCCTACGACACCTTCCTGGAGGACCCATGGAACGAGGTAACTACGGTTTGCTTCCTTTTTTGTTTCCCCATTCCTTTTTGAACCCTATTTTTGCTGGTGTAGATGGATCTGTAGATGGATGAGTATTGGGCTAATATTTGCGCCGATTTTACTCCATTTTTTTTGATCACTTCTTGATTTCCTTTAAGATTTGGGGTTCGGCCGTTCGGTTAATTTATGCAAGTAATAATTGGATCTCAATCGGTTAATTTATGCAAGTAATCATGGGATCTCAATCAGTTATTTTATGCACTAATCAAAAGATATCAACCGTTTAATTTTGCAAATAATCTGGAATGTGTTCAAGTTCAGATCTGGAATCTATTTCTTTGCCTATGATGAATCGTTGGGCACAAATTTTTACAGGGAGGGTTCAGCGAACCATTGCTATGTACAAATCTGTTGTGCATGAGCTTTGATTCGCTTACACCTTCCCTGTAGATATATAATAATGCCCACTCTAACCGAGGCTGACTCTGTTTTTCCTAACTTTGTTATCATGCACGTTCGTCATCGTTGCAACTCATTCACTCATAGTTTCCGGTTGATATGGATCAGATGTCTGGCAGCGACGTCGGCAGCGACGACGAGGAGGAGGACGTCAAGACTCGCCGTGTGCCTGCGGAGGCTGCAGGTCGGCCAGGACATCTCCTACTTCGCCAAGGGTGTGTACAGGTGCCCCTTCTGCACCAGGAGACTCGGCGCCACGGACTTCAACTGCCTCGTCACGCATGCCGAGAACATCATCAACACCTTCCCCAAGGTCGGCACGACGGTGAACGTCTACTCCTTCCGCGCCAAGCACAGGGCGCTCGGCATGCACCTCCGCAGCATGCATCGGGTGGAGATCTCCGCCGGGCGCATGCCTCCGCTCAAGCCCAAGGCTCCCAAGGGGAGCTGCAGCAACAAATGGAGGGAGAGCCAGATGGGGTAGGCGGAGTCCTGGATGTGTGCTGCTGCTGCCTCCCATTTTGTTGTTGGGATCCCTTTGTTGTTAGTTAGGGATCCCTTGTTGTTATGTTGTTAATATGATGGTGCTGTCAAGAACCTCGAACCTATTACTATGTTGGCTGCTGTGTATGCAGCTTATTATCTAGGGAGGGATCCCTATTATCTATCCCTGTTCTACTATATTTTGTTGGCCCTACTTTGTTTTCTCGATTTACTATGACTGTGAATTTATCGTACATTACCCTGGATCCCTACTAGATTTGCTGCCATATTGGGCAAACAACGAGGGCCAAAAGGCACAAATAATTGAAGAAAGACAGAAATGCAAACTTCTCTAGATTTGATACTTATTTGGTGAAAAGGACAGAGAGAAACGAGGGGAAAAAGGTGCTCTTAATAATGCCAATTTGGGGCCGAGAGAGACGAACCCAGCTCCTGCTCACGTGCGCAACCAAACGCGGTCTCGTCCTGTCCCACGCGGTCCCTTTCTACCGGCCCCACACGACGCGGCCCCACACGTGACGAACGGTCAACTAAACGGGAATCCTGCCGTCTGAGCTGCTTCTGCGGGTTTCAAACAAGGGCTTGGAGAAAACTGAGGAAAAACTAAGGAGCTGGGAAAACTGAGTACAACTAAGGACCTGAGGGCACGAAAATAGAAATCCCTAAAATAAAACATTAGTACATTTGATTACTAATAATTTCAGCACTTGTTACCTAATAATGGATGAAAACAATATAATCCAGAATTCTGTTCGATCATGTTAAAGAAAATTATATGAACATGGAATACCACAACTTTTGTGGAATTAAGTTAAATGTTTACATTAATATCCTGCATTTAATGTGGTGGTTCGTAATTACTTGAAGAAAATAACTTTCGGTGTGCATCACATAATTGAAGCATGGAGACAGAGATATATTTTACAAATAGAATATTGGCATTGCATGCATATCTTCCAAGGAATAGAATCATCTAATCATATCTTTTAAGATTACACATGTTAAAAAATATGAACATGGAACAATACAACTTTTGTGGAATTAAGTTAAATGTTTACATTAATATCCGACATTTAATGTGGTGGTTTGTAATTTCTTTAAGAAAATAACTTTCGGTGTGCATTGCATAATTGAAGCATGGAGATAGAAACATATTTTACTAATAGAATATTGCATTGCATGCATATCTTCCAAGAAATAGAATCATCTAATCATACTGTATCTTTTAAGATTACACCTGTTAAAAAAAATATACGAACATGGAATACTACAACTTTTGTGGAATTAAGTTAAATGTTTACATTAATACCATGCATTTAATGTGGTGGTTCGTAATTTATTTAATAAAATAACTTTCGGTGTACATCACATAATTGAAGCATGGAGATAGAGACATATTTTACAGATAGAATATTGGCATTGCATGCATATCTTCCAAGATAATCATCATATCTTTTAGGATTATACAATCATATCTTCCAAATATGACCACACAATAATATATTTGCCATTAATTTTTCATTAATATTTCAATAATTTGCCACTAGGCCTGATCATCCATGGCTATAAAAGATGGCATAGACTATTTGGACGTGCATCAATTTTTTGTTCACTTACACTTGTTCGTGTCTTCATAATCGTTGAGACATGGGTGTCCTCAAGTTTCCAATCCTGCTAGTATTTCTCATGCTACTTCTCTTGACTTCTGGTAAGTTTTGTATTAAAATATCAGTTTAAAGAACAAGGATCTTCCTCAGTGCATCATCTATAAATTTGCTAGTCATATATTTTTTGTTGGTTTGGGTTGCGCTCATCAAGCGTATCGCTCGATAATTTGCTAGTCATATATGAAATTCATATTCCGTGACTATTATATTATCTAGTTTCTTTCTAGAACACTATAGGATATGTTTATTTTCATATGTTATATTGCGTTCTTTGTTTCGTAGGTTCTGATGCCAAGACATGCAAGGAGGCCAGCAAGACCTATACCTCTAAGCCTTGCCAGGACAGTCAATGTGCCGAGGCCTGCCAAAAGGAGGAATTTACTGAAGGGAGCTGCAAACGAGTTTTTCTATCAAAGAGTTATTGTTTGTGCAAGAAAAAGTGCAAGTGAAACTACCGCATGATGTGCGATGAAAAAAGTAATAAGATCGTTTATTTAAAATACCTGAATATGAGCAATTGAAAAAATGTGGCTCTACAAGATATTCCTTATTTTTTGGCATAAATTAAATTTCAAGGAGATCATTGCTCTGTTTATCTAACTCATGTCCATGTGCTACAAACTCATGAGCTGGAAATATTAGATGGATGATACCTAATTTATCTATCTAGTAAAGTGCATGCTCATGGGCTACTTTTCAGATTCAGTTGGGATATATATACAAAACTGGCGAGTCTTACCGGTGAAGTCTCTCCCTGATTTGCTAACTTAACCAACATATGTATAGGAAGAAAGCGTGCGAAAATAGCGAACGGAACCTGGCAACGCGCGAGGATGGTAACCACCCAATCAGGCAGCACCAGGTGGCTAATAACAGGTGTATTTTCAGCAGGTATATGATGTGTATATGCTCGTATTCCTTAATCACCGACGCGCAACACTTAATTCGCATTAACTTCTCTGCCCCCTTCCTCCTTCCTTCCCCACCTTTTCCTCCTCGATCGCCATCCTCCTGCACCCCCATCACCCGCTCCTGCCCCGAGCCCTCGAGCTCCAGCTTTCGTTGATGCCCCACCAAATCTATCCTGACCTAAATCCAAGAACGGCTGCTCCAACTCCGTTAGCCTGGGTGACGGCGGAGGCCATGTTGCTCCTGAACGCGCGGACAGAGCTCTCCCGTCTGATTCCTCAACCAGAACCGGCTGGGTCAGGGCGGTGAGGGAGTCCACAGATTTTGGCTGCGGAACCGTCGCCGCGCGCCATCTCAAATCTGGGCAACCCCAGATCGACCCCCGCACCGCGACAGGGTCGCAACGTCGCTGCCTTCGAGATCCGGGCATGACGCCTCGGCTTCCGCACGCCGGCGACCCGACCTCCGCCCTCGAGCACAGTTGGACAGGCACCAGCGCGACAGGCGAGGTCGACCACGATGAGCTCGTGGAACTCTCTTTGTTCCCTCTCCCGCTCGTGCTCTTCCTGTACGCGTTGCAGATCTTCTAGTTCCGCCGCCGCATTGCACAGCGTGCTCAAGACGGATCTCCGCTTTGGCGTCCTCTTCGTGGGCGCCAGCGGCGCGTCCGACGTTGGCTGCGTCAGGGAGGTCGCCGAGCACGAGCGCCTCGCCGAAGACCGCTTCATCCTCATCTCCAAGGGCCAGGAGCAGTTCCGTGTCGTCCGCAGCAAGTCCTGCCTCGTTGCCAGTTTGCCACCATGAGTGGCTCGAAAACCGCCGGCCGGTACATGGAGATTGTCTGCAACTTTGTGAGTTAT
>NC_061513.1:293099467-293119413 GCF_022539505.1 Lolium rigidum
GACATCAACAACTCCCATGGCGGTGGTGCTGCTGCTGGTGCGACCTTTCCGGTCGCGATGTACGTGCTTTTCCTCTCCTACCTTGCACTGCTACTTGTTCCATGTTCAGATCTGATGCATGTGCTTAGTCTGATGAGTATGGTTAAGTATGCTTATGCATCTGTAATGTTGGTTTCGGTAATCAAACTCACACGGAAATTGCCTAATAATCTAACAAGTTATTCAGTCTGATTCTCCTTTTTCAGTCAGGATATGTCCGTCTGCATTCCCGCAGCAATTCCTTTTCTTTCTCAGGAGTCAGGATGTTTGCGTGTAATGTTCTCAGCAGCAGTTTAGCAAGTGCTTAATGAACTGTGAAAAATCAATGGATCCTATTTGGTATGGACCGAATTTCAAAACGACTGGAATATATGTCATGTTTTTCCTGAACTGAGATGTTACTGAATGCATTATTGAATCATATTTTTGGTCGTATGGCTATCATACCCTTTATCAAATAAATATGAAGTGTGTACTTCTCTCGATTTGATATCAGAAGTCATTCTTGTAACATATCTGATTAGGTTGACTTAAATTAGGTAACATGGATATGTTGGTTATGTCATATCTGGATTGAATGTAATATTTATTTGCATCAGATGGGAGATCTATGTGTGTTTCCTTCTGGAATCTCTATTTTAACTTATTCTTTTATGTTGCATGCTTTGTGAGGAAGCAGCCCATATTCATTAATCTGCAGATTAGCAACATTTTTTAGTTCTTTCATTTTCGGTGCTCTCAGTTTGACTATTCATCAGTACTAGACGTTGTATTAAGTTTTGTTGAAGGGGAGTGCTGAGCGTCCCCGGGTGGACAGCCGTAGGATGCGTGCCTCGTAAGCCATCCGATCCTCTAGTCAACGCTCGGGACAAAAGGAAAACAACCGAAAACCAAAAAAGAATCTCGTCCTCTGGACTCGCATTCTTCCTGCGAGGGCACCGCGCACGCAGAGCTCCGGCGAGACGCCTTGCAGCACCGCCGCCGCCTTGAGTCCAGAAGCACCACCTTCGCTGTCGCCGCCTTGAGTCCGGCAGCACCACCGTCGCCGTCGCGAGTCCGGCAGTACGACCGTTGCCGCCGTCGCCATACCCTTGTAGCAATGCCTGCAGCTTCCAACAAAGTCGTGCCCACTCTCCCTCGTCGGTCGGTTGCGGTGAGAGACCTCGCCGGAGTCAGCCATGCCAGTTTCACCACCGCTGCCGCTCGGAGCACCACTACTGGCCTTTGGTAGCACCATCGCCAGCCGAAAGTAGCATCGCCGCCATCCTTTTGCAGTAGCGTCGGTGGTGTCCTTGCTGCAGCGCCGGCCGGCTTGTAGCACGCCGCCACCGCCGCTTGTAGCAGTCGCCGGTGCAGCTTGCAGCAGCCACCGCCGCCGCTTCACCGGCGTCAATTGTCGCGAGTGCCGGCATCGTTTGCAGCAATATGAGTCGTCGCTTGTAGCAGTCGGCGGCGCGATTGTAGCTACCACTGACGCTACTTGTAGCACCGCCGACACAAAGTCATCGGCCGTGACTTTGCACCCTGTGGCCGGCCGGAAGCTCGTAGCAGCGCCACCGGGAAATTGTAGCAGCACGGCAGAAGCTCGTAGCAGCGTCGCCGGGCAATTGTAGCATCGCCGCCGGAAGCTCGTAGCAGCGCCGCCGGGGAATTGTAGCAGCGGCGATGGACCATTGTAGCAGCGACGCCGGTCGATTGTAGCAACGGCGCGCACCGTCGGCCACTTGTAGCACCGGCGCTCACCGCCGGCATCATCACCGCACGACCTTAGCAGCACCACTAGATCTCATCTCGAGCAGCGGGGCGGCGTCTAGCAGGGAGCAGCTGGGTGACGTAGGTAGCGGGAGTACGGCAGCAAGTGAGAGGGAAAACAACATCTGCACGCCGGCCGGTGTCGGTGTGGTGGTTGAGCCTCATCGCAAGAGAGCCACGAGCCCACGAGGAAGAAGGAAGCAGAAAGCAAATGAGAGGAGGAGAGAGGTCGGGTGAGGAGATAAGGTAAGGTGGGTCCAATTGCTAGCTGTTTCCGTTTCTCGCCACGACCTCGACGCGTGTCACGCGTACGACCCGGAGGATGAGTGCGTCAAATCCCCCGGGGGAACGCCAGCATTTTCCTTTGTTGAATGGCTACATCTCTTAAAATGATGTCAGTTCACAATCCCTTGTTTACATGTGTAATGTTCTAGTAATTACTTTGCTGTTTTGCATGTAATCCCTTTCAGTAATCTAGCCACATTTTTCTTTTTGCCGGAAATCTAGACTCATATTTTGATCTTCCTTTCGGTCAGCTGAGATCGGTTGTAAATAGGGTGCGCAATAGAGTTTCCTGGTACATCAACTGATCGATCTTTTAGTTACTGGTACATCAAATGTTGCTAACCTCCGCCGTTGATGCTATGATTTCCGACGCTAATGCTCCGCTTGCCCGGCGCTGGTGACCTGCAGCTGTTGTCAAGAGGTTGGAGAAGATCTACACTACACTCGTATGCTTGTATCTAGCGGAGGCGCACCGGGGATCAGCTGAGTTCGCTCTTAATGGGGAGCGCAATAAAGTTGGCTGGTAGCCTGGTACAACACTCCACCCTTCTGTTCCACTTGTTGTCTCTGCACAATGGACTGAAGTTTCAATTAAAGCACGCGTGTATGAAAGGCACCGCGGTATGTACAAGCATCCGTATACATCTTAACAAATCACAGGGAAACAGCGTATAACATAATTGCTATATTAGGTACTAATCGCAACACATGCATGGGCGAACGCGATTTCGACCTCACGCGTTGCCAGGTTCCAAACGTCCGGGTCGGAAAGCGTGAGCCTAATTAACAGCACAGGTGGCCGTCAGCTACTCACGCCATGGCATCCTCTACCATGGTGTCGTTCCTCATTTAGTCCGTCTTCGTACTCGACGTGGCCCGAGCTAGGCCTTTGTCATGGTATCGTCACGGTAGGTGCCATGTGATGGCTAAAGTAAAGGGAAAGAGGAGCCTGTCTGGCCGACGACGGACAACGGATACGGGTATGAGCACGGGCGACAGAGTGACGTACCCAGATTTGAGGCTCTCCTGTGGAGGTAATGTAACATCCTAAAAACTGTGCATTTTCAAATTCATACATTGCATCACATCAGCATGTCAAAGTTTCCGTTTTACAAAAGGTTTTACTTGCTTCTTGCATAAAAGTGATTTATATTGCTAGTTTTGCTCTTTGTTGATTAATCTATATGCATACTATATTTATCCAGTGCTTTACTGGATTGGAGCTGTGCCCATTATATCCAGCTACAGTACTGGAAGTATTTACAAATTTTAGTATATTTATTTGCGTCAGTTTTATAACCTGTAGCTAAATTAGTAATAGGAAACGGAAAAGAGAAAGGAATAAAAAAAAAGAACTGGCCGGCCAGGCCGAACGACACGGCCAAAGGGCCCAACTAGCATCTGCGTGCAGCTCACGGGAGGCACGCACGTTCTCGTTTTTCTCATCTCGCTTTCTTTTCCTTTTTCCTGATGCGGGTCCCACCAGAACGTCTTCAACCTCCAGACTACTACTTCGTATCGGAAACAAACTCTGTACCAAAAACGAAGCCGGAAGAATCTCCCGATTCCGTTCGATTTCGTGTCCCCTTTGTCACGAAAGATCCCTCTATAAATACTCCATAATCTCCTCCGTTTTTGCTCCCTAAAATCCCTAATTTTTGCGCCGCCAGGCTGCGCAAATTTCTCGCCGGAGTTCATCACGGCCGCCGTCATTGTCTTCGATTGCGGCCAGTACTCGTCGCCCCGAGCTCCTATTAATCACTCCATGTTGTTCCCCTTCTTCAACCGCTTCGCCTCATCCCTTTTTCCCCAACTGCAGGGCACGGAACCGCTCGGGAGAGATCGCCGGAGCTTTCGCGGGAGTTTCGCTGCAGAAGAGCTCGGCCAATCCACTGTCATCGTCGATCTAGGAAGGAAGAGACGCTGAATAGCCAATCTCTGAGAGCCCCGTGAAGCCCACAACCCCGTCGACCACTACCCAGGCCGGAGGAGCATCTGGCCGACGGTTTCATTGTGCTGTGCTTATAGGTACGAGACATATCCTCTATACGGCGTTAGATCCAAATCCAATAGTCTGTTTAGACTGAACTGACACATGCTGTTACTACCGATCAGCCAGTGTATATGGTGCTAGCTCTTTCACACATAAAGACTTTGAAAATTCATAACAAATAATCTATAGCTCCGTTTTAGATGATTCTTTTTGCATTGAGTTCGTAATTGAATTCTCTGTAACTTTCGTGTAGAAAGTTTCTCCATCCGAGAAACTTTTTCTGACAACTTTTCGGATAAAATTATTAATAAACCGCGAAATGTTTAATCTTGTAAAATTCATTATAAAAGTTTCGTAACTCGGAATTGAACAAATAATATATCGTTGGATTCATAAAAATGAGAGGAATATTTTGGTACTGTTAGTTTGTACTGTTACGAAACTTGCGAATTTTGCAATTTAAAATCATGTATATAGTATTTTTAGTATATTTTAAATTCTGTAAACTATTTTAATATGAATCCAACGCCAAATTGCAGATACTTAAATTCCCTATCCACCAGTATGCCTGCAAGAGATAGTAAAAACTATTTTATACATATATATTTTGTTCATGGTTAAATGGCTATTTGAAATCTTTATTGCATAAAGTAATTGTTTATAAAAATGTTTGATATCAAATTTCTTTCCAGAGCATGCATGCATAATTTCATTATGTGTTTTACCTGTTTGTGTTGTTTGGTGTTTGATTGTGAATTATTTTGCTTGTGTTAGATTGCCCGGATTGCAACGAGTGCGATTGCGACGTACTGTCTGAACACCGACCAAGGCAAGTGTCACAAACTCATTATCCTACTGTTTTCTATGCATTGGTAGTTGTTTTATGTGCATAATGATTTCAAATTGCTGGCCCTGGGTTAATATCAAAGTGGAGAGATTGCGAGAGATAAAGGTTTTATTCTCTTAATGAAAACAACCATGTCAAATTAATACACCCCTGGGTGGTAAGTGGTAATGCTTGGTTTATGTTGAGTGGTTGCACCGGGGTCATTTCTATGGCAGCACCGTGTGCATCACACTTGAGGTTGGCCACCCAGGAACAAAGAGATTAGCCCGGTTTTCTTGTTTTAGTAGCTTCCAAGTACAACCACATGCTATATGGGCTCGGCTAGATTGAGTAGGTTGTGAGAACTCGACCCAATGTACGAGAGGGTGGTAGGTGTTGGTAGGACGGAGCGCGTCCATTGTGGTTGAGGTATTGCTTCGAAAGGTCTTGTCCTAGTCGACATCCGTCCATTTGAGCAAAATGCGCATCATGGAAGAAGAACGAGACTAGGTCATGTGGGGAATGTGTACAGCCTCTCGAGAGTGTCAAAACTAAGTACTTAGCCGTGTCCCCGGTTACGGACATCTATGAGCAATTAGAGCTTGAAACTGTTGGATGATCTCGTCGGTCGAATTTCTGAAATTAATGCACCAGGTGGTTTATGGGTAGTAATTAGTCTTATTGAAATACTATGTTTTAAGAAATGTTTTGAGAGTAGGGAAAATAAAACTGGCTTTACGCAAATATGAACTCCACCTGCCAAATATCATGTAGCGATAGGCGCCAGAAAAGCCACCATATGACATCTTGCCATTTCCATACCAAGTGTAATGACCCTTCGGGGCTGCAACGTTTTATGTTGCAGGTTATTCTGAAGACGAGTAAGAGATACCGTAGGTTGCGATCTTACACCCAACATGTTCGCCTGTGGCGTGATGGAGCTCTTCGTTTATTTATTTGCTGCTTGAACTATGTTATTTTCAGCTAGCCTTGAGCTATGCACTTTGTAATAATTATACCATGGATCATACGTTGTAATAATTGACGCATTTGCTATTCTGGTTATTCATCGAACTGTGTGTGCTAGCGATTGATCCAAGGGACTAGCACAGAAAAGCACAGAGATTCAATCTGTATTCAGGTTGTGTCGCTTCAGGTAACACCCTTACTCCTGCCTGATCTGTATGTATGAGGTGTAGACAATACAAGGTTGCTCCAAGAGCTGTATCCGGCTTAAGGGAGGGCTGGAGGTAGACGAAAGCCTCTCCTCCCCTTAGCAGCTTCTCGTGCGATTATATAGTGCCCCAACGGTACACAGAAGATGCCATATGATCCTCCGCGCTTTTTTTCGAAATGGGGCTATACCCGGGCTTTTGCATCATGACGATGCGCACGGCCATTTATTATAAAAGATTCAAAATATTAATGTTTACAACTCACATATCACCGAGGATTGATACAAAAATCAACCATCGAAAAAGACACGTACTAACAGTACTCATCAACATAGCCTTCTAGTATGTCGCCAACCAGCCTGACACAAGATATCCTGAGCGACCATCAGGAGCCGTGTGCATCCAGAAACCATAACATCCCGTTGCCCCTCCAGCGAGAGTAGGGCCCAAAGCTGGACCCAATGAGAGACCATATGGATAACCTGCAAGAAATGAAACGATTTTTTTATTAAAAAATATATCATTCTCGACCCTCCAAATAGACCAACATAAAGCAGAAACCTCAATCCGGATAAAAGCCTTAGATTGTCTATATATTCCATTTAACCAGTTACCAAACATATTAGTAATATTGGTCGGAGGTGGAAGATGATAAGTGAAGTTAACGGTACGCCATAAAAGCTTAGCTAGAGGGCATTTAATAAGAAGGTGCTGAATGGTCTCCTGTTCCCCACAGAAAACATCCCATTCCAATGACGTTTAGCTAGATTGTCCTTAGTTAACAGTACCTTATTACTCAAGAACCACATGAAGATCTTAATCTTTAGCGGAATTTTAACTTTCCATAGATACTTTCTCAGAAAGGGGGTATGGTCACACATAAGATCTTCATACATAGATTTGACCGTAAACAAACCATTAGGAGTCAAATTAACAAAACGATCATCCTCTCCATTCAAATGAACCATCATGAGTTTCCGACATAACTGTAACCATGCAGTCCATTTATTACCATTCAAAACTCTACGGAATGTAATACCCAGCGGTGATTGGACTAACACATGTGCAACTGTGACATTCTTATGGTGTACAATATTATACAAGGACGAATACTGTTGAGCCAAAGAAGTATTGCCTAACCAGGTATCTTCCCAGAAGCGGATACTACAACCATTACCCACTTTGAAAAAACCCCTAGAAAAAACTCCTGTTTGACCTCCATTAAACCTTTCTAGAAAGGGGAATCAGTAGGCCTAGCTTGAACCTCTGACAACGTCTTCTATTTTAGATATTTATTATGTAGCAATTCATACCACACCCCAGTCTTCATTTAGAAGTTTAAAGAGTCATTTACTCAATAAGCATCTGTTTTTGATTTCGAGAACCTCAATACCTAAACCCCCGATCTTTAGGTCTACATACAATATTCCATTTTGTAAGACGGTATTTCTTCTACACCATCCAACTCCTAGCTATGCTATCGAAGGCTAGATGCTACTCTCTACACCATCCAACTCCGCATGGAGTGTGTCCCGTCGAGGTGATGGGGGCCCTGGGCGTCACATCCGTCGTGTCCCCTAGTCGTCGTTGACAGCGACATGACCGGTGGAGGGACGAGCGTAGGACTGCAGAGCACGCCATAGCCCTACGTCGCCCCGAGGACCCGGACCATCATCACGCACGCCAACGGCTCGATCCTGTGGAGGAACATCATCCCAGGATAAAGCGGGTTGGGACGCACCCGGAGACATTCGCACCCGGACGCGAGCCTAGAAAGGCAAGGCTCCGCGAGCATCCGAAGCTGGCCAGGGAATGATGAAGGCCGAGCGGAAAGCTCAGCCGGCCAGGCAAGGCCGAAGCCAGCCATCGGCCCAGAACCCAGACGGCAGTGGGCCAACCGGCCATAGTCAATCCGGCTGCTCCTAAGCCGGCCCGATTAAGGCCCAGCCAGCCCTGCGCCTAGCTGATTCCTCATCTTTTGCCCTACCCGGGTCATCCCTCGACAGCCTTGCTGTCGGACATCACCGGAGAGGTAGCCTGCACGGTGGCGCTCCAAACCCGCAGACTCGCCTCGACTCTAGCGAGAAATTGCCGACGGAGGAGATTCTGTTGAACCCTCGTCCCCCTCCCCCCCATGATTTTGACCTAAATTTGAAATCAAGCCAAATACGGTTCAAAAAAGGCAATCGAAAATCATGTATTGTTCATCATTTTCTACTTAGCCCGGGAAAATACCACACACGCCATATATACCAGTGTTTTAGAGAAGTGTCCTTCAAATAGTTTGACACCATGTTGGACTTTGTCCAGCTTAATTTTTTTCCGCATGTGAGATTGATACTACTACACAAGCACCATGTAAAACTTTTAAATCATGGCCACATTTTATGTAGATATTTGCAACTTTTTATGCATCGCATGAAAACTTTACAAAATATATGCATTTTGGATTATCGCACATAAATTTGTTTTTACATGTCTGTCACTAATCCAATTTTTATTTGTGGGGAAACATGACAAGATGACCATTTTCAAGGTTTCATGAATTATCTCACTGTGCATCCATATACATTTTTTTGGGCTAAATCCGTTTAAATGCAAATTTGAACCGTGGGTAGATGAAGTATAGTTCAAACAAGAAATTAAAAAAATACAGGGGTGTGTAATCTGAATGTGTGGAGCCATGGTACAACATATAATGGACAAACATAAGCGCCACATCCAAACTAGCACAAACAAGAGCGAGTGTCACTAAATAGGGCACTGTCGACAATGAGATGCATGTGATGATTTCGTCAATTTCAAGATCCAATTCGCCAGCTAAGTTTTTCGAAGATGCTCATAGGGGTAGAGAGCGTCTACGTTTGTATCGTGTTTCTAAAAAAAGATAAATCTGGATAAAAACTTGCCAAATAGGGTAATTACTGTTAAAATTGTCAAACTATGGGTACTTTTTTAGGAAAGGAAAGGGATTGGGATGGTATCATGGGAAGCAAGCAAACATGGGAAGAAGATGATGCGTGAGGAATTACGGCCGGCGCGGCGCTGTCGGGTGTTGGGGGCCGTTGGGCCGCCCGGCCTACTCCCCAACTGCACAACCTGGTGAGTGCACCCAGTCCATGCAACCCCTCTGCTCCTATTCTCCCAGCAAAACGGTCAGCAACCGCAGCACCTTAATCTGGGGTCACCCAAAGCATGCTATGCTAGCTTGGATGATTCAAAGGTAGTTTAGCTTTTTTAGTGCATGTTTCATGCGCGCGCACCTTCCTGCCGCCGTCACGCTAAAAGAGAAAACAAAGAGCAATTTCTAACAATTAACTTCCACGCAACTCGATCGGCAAACCGCTTTGCGCGCGCCCGGTTCTGTACCGATCCTATCTAATAAAAAAGAAAAAAGAGGATGCTAGACCTCCTAACTAGCAGTACGTACACAATAACACCGACATAAATAGAAAATATCAATGACACGTGCAAACCTTTAAAATGATTTCGTCCCTGGTTTCGACTAAAGACAGGCCAACAACTGCCAAGACCTTGTTCGGTTTGCTTGGTACTGGAGTGGTGCTGAGGTGAAGCGGTGTGCTTTTGTTGTGTCGGCGTAGTCGAGTCACCGCGGCATGATGTAGTGGTGTCTCGGAACGGATGTAGTGTGATGGACATGCGCAGGATGGTGGAGTCGTCTGGCGTCGTGGCGGCATCGATGGCAGGTCTGGCATGGTCAATGCGATGATCTCTCTTGAAGATGGAGTCGAGGAAGACGGCGGTAGCAACTTCTATGGCGTGTCGTTGGCGTATGCTGAGAGTCTGCTTGACTGGATGTGCTTCTCATCTGCTATTGGGCGGTCTAGGAAGGCATTTGGTTTTTTGATGATATGAGTTGGTGAATTGTCACCCCTTCATCCCTCTGTAGGTTTAGCAAGGTGGCTCCGAGTTTGATCTTTTGTATTGCTCTTGTAAGGTGTTGTGAATAATCTAATAAAAAAAGTCGTGTGCATCCCTTGGATGTAGAAGCTGGGGCGATATTTCTTCCATTTCGAAAAAAAACATGGATTAAGGTGGATTAAATCTCTTTTAAGTCAAGATACCTCAAATTCACGGCAATCCAGTCCAATCCAATTGAGGAGTTGATTAACCGAACAAATCCTAAGAGTGTGTGTGGATGCATGGTTTAGCTCCACTCTCGTTTGTCTAAGAAAATAAATGGATACACGTCTAAGAAAATAAATATGTTCCAGCATTTACCTTTCTTCGTAGAACCATTAATCCTGTAAAATAGCTTTTTTGCGACGACCCTGCCATTCATGTAAAAACGCTAGAGACTGGCGATGGGACATGTCAGCTATTTGTTCATTTAGAGTTAGTGGCCAGTACTAGGCATGGGTTTAAAGATTTTGTTCCCTTTCCTAGCAAGCACCATTGTCGCCACACACATTGATCGAGTCGGCGCATCCGACTTGGATACCGAACCTCTGCTTTTCTTGAGCTAACAGATTTAGAACAAGGAGTAAATTGTGGAAATCCACCATAATTCAGGCAATGTTAACAACACTTGAAGTAAAATAAAGCCACCAGTTGTGATGCATTCTGGTGGGTGTTCGACGAGTTAGCCTAAACCGCGGTGTTTTTTTCTTCTCCAATTTACTCCAGAACTGGTTAAGTTAAGTTCTCTTTTTTCTTTGGGTGCGAGAGTATCAATTCAGATTACATGTACCATGAAATGAACATAACACTGTGGCTAAGGGCATCTCTAGTTATCCAAAGATTTACGCCCGTGTGGATAAGAAATGGGGAAAATGCAGAAAAACCCACCAATTGTGGTGTTCTTGTGGCTGTTCCACAAGCCCACCTAAAATGTGGTGCTCTTTTGCAATTTACTCTCAAATATGTTATGTTTTTTGGGTGTGTGGAGAGCAAGTTAGATGAACATCATACTGCGGCTACGAGCTCGAACGTTTTTAGTTTCGATCGGTCACATAATAGATAGACCGAGGTCGTGACGGAGTCCGGGATCAGGAGACCGACCCAAATCAGAGATGCTAAGATCAGATCACGAGAACCGAGTCCATGCAGAGATGTTGTATCCTCCTCCTTAAATAGCCACATAAATCCCACAGCCTTAGTCCGCCCAACGCCCCACTGGCCCGCACCAGTGTCGACATCAAAATACGCCAGCTCACCCCACTCTTGACCTCAGCAATTCATACCAGCGTTGGTCTGTCACCTTGGTACTAGCGTTGGTGTGTCATCTCCGTACTCTTGACCTTGCCAATAGTTCAAGACATATGTTCCCTATACAGATCTGGAATCCAATGTATTTGCGCCCAGATTGCGACATGGTCAAAAGAGACAGACGCTAAATCAACCACATCATCGTACTCCGCAATCACTACCATCAACTTAGAGAATAAGCGGGGCCTGGTTCATCGCCTTACAGAAGAAGTTGAACGTGAGCATATTGTCATCCACCTCCCGGAGCTCCGGTTCATCGGCTAAACCCCACACATATTTCAGTGTTTGGAACAACGCCTCGACACCGGTCCCCTTCCGCGTGTGAACTCGAACCACTGCCATCCATCCATCACTCCCCCTTGCTCATATTAGCTAGATCTTGCTCGCCGGTGAACACACCATCGAGTTCCCCTTCCTTCGAATCAAGGTTGTTCAACGCCCCTAGGCTAACCCAGCCTATAGAAACACAATCGGGGCGCCATATAATTAAAAAATTCGCGAGGAGGTTTCGAGTAGCGATGGTGTTAGTTTATTGGAGAAGATGGTTTTAGACGTGATATGATGCAGGGGGGCTGGGCAGTGACAGAGTCCCGGGTAGAGTCAAAAACAGAGTCCCGGGTCCAATCCATGAACCAGGTCCAGCTGAAGAAGAGGTTGAACTTGTATCCGGACTCCTCCTTAAACGCCCACATAAATCGTGGTCCGCCCAACGCCCCCCCACCGGCCCGACCCACCCCACCGCTCTCTCTCTCTCAAATAAGCCAGCCCACCTCCCTCCTTCTGTACCTCACTCCGTCTCCACCTCTTCGTCAGACACACAGCTGCGGGACAGAGGACGCCGGCGGAACAAGGAAGCAAGATGAAGGTCTCCGTCGTCTCCCGGACCGGCCGCGAGGTCGTCAAGGGCGGCATCCAGCTCAGCGACGACGTACGTGCTCTTTCCCGCCTTTGCTCCTCCTTCCTTCCTTCCGTGGGTTTAACCAAGATCTCGCCCGCCCGCCCCAACTCCAGCTGATTCGTCTTTCTTTCTTTCTGGGTTCGAATTTCGCAGGCCAAGGTCGCGGATCTGCAGGAGGCCATCCACGCCAAGAGTACGTCCCTCCCCACTCAAACTCTGTCACCACTAGTATAGTAGTAGATTTCAGTTCGAATCTGCTGGGATACAATTAGTACTGACCTGAAGCTCAATTAGTAGTGCGACCCTCGGGCTCTTTCGGGCCGCTGCTTTGTTTTAGTTGCTTTAAACCAAGTAATAATCCTAACAGCGTGCCTTAGTCAACAGGCGGATCGTTCATCATCATGCCTAGCACTACTGCTGCTTTTTTTTTTCCCGGAGAACAGCACTACTGCTGCTTGACGTGCAATGAATGTGCTCTAGTAGTTCAGTGTTTTGCCCTCCTCTTTCTTGGTTGCCCTCATGTGCCCTTGTGGTTGGTTGGTTGCTACGGGTCAGGCTGTTAGGAATTTCTCGTCCCAGGTAGCAGGGAGTTGGCCGTCCACATCGGGTCGCTCACAAGCTTTTCTTCAAACAAGAATTGCAAGAACATGCTCTTTATGACTATTTTTCTGCAGTTGCAACCACACACATAGTTCCTGCTTTCAGGAGTAGATAAGGATAAACTATTTGAGTAATAAAGCACCCCTTATCGAAAAAAGGAGTAGATAAGGATAGAAACATCGGATGGAAATTGCTTTGGGTGGTATTTCATCAGATTATTTGAACCGCGTGTTACAAAAGTAAGTAACACCCGTGACCCACCACTGTAAAACATGCTGTGGCTCGCTACGGGTTGTTATGGTCTTCCTGTTTGGGGTAGGAGGGAGTTAGCCGTCCACATCAGTTCGCTCACAGCCTTTATGTTTCAACGGGAGCGAGCAAACACACACTCTTTATGAGGATCTCTGTTATTGCAGTCACACCCTCTGCGATTTCCAGGTAAGGAGGACCTGGACAAGGATAATTGTGTGACATGGGTGGGTCGTGCTTGGGAGTTGGTCTGGGGACATCTCGTAAAACTTCAACTGCATGTTCAAAAAACACTAATCGCTTGATGCAGTGAAAAAGAAAATAAGTTTGCCTCCCGCAAAATAATGTTCCTCCATGTTCTGTCTGAAACCTACTTAATATGAAATTGCAACCATCGTTTCAGTTAATACAGGAAGCACCGTCTATGCATCAAGTCTGTCTTTTAGTGCACTGAGTGTGATTATGCTGCACGTGTTAGTAATTTCTTGTTCCAAGTAGGAGGGTTTTTGCCGTCCACATCGATTCATTAGCAAGTTTTGTGAGAGTGTTCTGTTGAAATACAAACATGCACACCTTTTAGGAGTATATCCCTCTTCTTCCAGTCACACACTTTGCGATTTCCGGAGAAGGAGTACTTAGATAAGGATAACTGACCGGGAGCACGAAACAGGGGTGGTTATTATTTGGAAATTGGGTTAGGGGGATACTTCATCAGTTTTCAGCTGCATGCTAGAAGACGGTGAAAATGCTTTGGCTCCCTGCAAAAAGGAAAATAAGTTGGTTGCCTTAAGATAATAATGTTTAGCGATACTCTGTAGTCTGTAGGAAGCTACTTAATCTGAAGCTGCTCTTATCTTTGCCTGATGGAGAAAGTGTGATGGTCCCTGAAGCAACTTAGTTTTCTTTAGGTGTTTCCCCATAACCCTGTTTCTCTTTCTCCCTTTTTATGATTTTCAGCATTGAATCACGAAGCTGATTTTCCTATCCCTTGTGCGCTTATGTCAGCCATTTGTCACTGTGCCTAGAATCTTTTTCTGAACTTGCTAGGGACACTAGTGGAGTACTGTCAGTGAGCAAAGCACACTTTGCTGCTTGAATTCGTAGCGTTTTCGCTCGGATCAAGAATCCTACATTATGTACCTATGATGTTTAATGCCAAGTTTGTAGGCATACTCAGAGCTGCCATGTTACCTTGTTAACTTGCCATCATCTTATCCTGAAGTGATGGTCACAAACATTTATTACTCATGTTGGACCATTAAAGCACATCTACTGCCATGTGATTGTGTTGGGAGACAGATCACCACAAATATGGTGATGCAGTAGTACTGTTTAAATGTATGAAGTGCAACCAATCTGGACTTGAGCTGAAGAATAGAATAATATTGGTCTGATGGTATTGCGTTCTCAATTTGAAAACAAATGACATGAAACATAGTGATAATCCACTTCCTGATCTTGGTCAAATGTATATTAGTAGAAGATGAAAATATAAATAGCTCCACTCGAGTGGAACTCTTCCGAAGAAAATCTGATCTTGATCGTGGTGAATATTGCACCCTTTCCACTTGTAGTTTAATTTATTTTTTGTTTCCATGTGTATCCCCATGTTTGGACATTGGCCTCAAGTATTACTTCTAAATATATGCAGTGATCAGTACAAGACTAATACGTTTATTTTACTGCAAAACTAAGTGTAGTATGGTCTGCTTGATGCATACTAATGCTGTTCTGATTTTGAGCTGGCACCATCAGTAGTTGCTAATGTTGAGGTCAGTATTATTGTTTGATCTTCCCTACCACATGAAACTCACTTCTCTGGTTGATTTCTGTGGGTGAATTATGAATGGGCTAAAATTGCACATTTCATCATGTATTGCTTTATGCTTTTCTTTCTCTATGAAGAAGACATGTTTTTCTTTATGACGCACAGGTTGCTAATTGCCTTGTGTCTATGCCATGCAGCTAAGAAGTATTATCCCGCTAGGCAACGGCTCACCCTCCCTGTACAACCTGGAAAATCTGGAAAGCCAGTTGTACTCAACCAAAAGGCCAGCCTATCGGATTACTGTGAGAAGGGTTCCGGGTCCCTCACCGTGGTCTTCAAAGATTTAGGCCCGCAGGTCTACTACAGCACACTGTTCTTCTGGGAATATGTGGGCCCTCTTTTCATCTACCCCATCTTCTACTACCTCCCCGTGTATAAGTACTTTGGATATGAGGGAGAGCGGGTCATCCATCCTGTCCAGACCTACGCCATGTACTACTTCTGCTTCCACTACTTCAAGCGGATCATGGAGACGTTCTTTGTCCACCGCTTCAGCCACGCAACTTCTCCGGTGTCAAATGTCTTCCGGAACTGCGCCTACTACTGGACCTTCGGGGCCTACATTGCTTACTACTGCAACCACCCTCTTTACACTCCTGTGAGTGATCTACAAATGAAGATTGGGTTTGGCATTGGGATCGTGTGCCAGATCGCAAACTTCTACTGCCATATCCTGCTGAGGAACCTCCGCAGCCCGACCGGCAGCGGTGGTTATCAGATCCCGCGTGGCTTCTTGTTCAACATTGTGACATGTGCGAACTACACTACCGAGATCTACCAGTGGCTGGGCTTCAACATCGCCACACAGACCGTGGCCGGTTACGTCTTCCTCGCCGTCGCTGCGGCCATCATGACCAACTGGGCGCTCGGGAAGCACAGCCGTCTCAGGAAGGCAAGTTCCTCTTTGCACACCGAGTTACTGAGCACTACCGTCACAAAATCGCATACCTTTAGTTTACTGACGTTGTTTCTTGTGCAGCTGTTCGATGGGAAGGATGGACGGCCCAAGTATCCTCGCCGGTGGGTGATTCTCCCCCCGTTCCTGTGAAGAACTGGTGCTTGCAGGCATTTCTGGGGATCCATTATTTGTTCAGTTCCAGACGTTGATTCTACGCACACATTTCTACTAATTATGTATCGTACTAGTTGTTAAACCTGTGGTCCAAATGTTCTGATCCGAAGGATGGATTGCGTATCTATTATTGAAGAAATTATTTGGATTTATCTGTTAGTGTTATACAGCTGACCACTTGTCATGGTTAGTTTGACCAAAAATATTCATCTTATCAGTGCGTATTCCATCTGTCCCAAGTAAAAAAAGAATAATGCCACCAGAATGTGCTGCTGCATATCTTTCATGCATATGTTATCTTGTTTGAAGGTTGACAAGTTCATGCTGTACATTGTTGTATGCATCCTTCCACAAGTCAAATTGGTGTACTGAACATACATCTTTTTTTTGTTGAATGTTGTGTTGCTTGATTCTGTGGTTCCCATGATGACACACCAATTCTGTCCTGGACCAATCAGCTTTACTTGTCAGCCCGTTGTCAGGATTTCTTGCTTATAGGAAGTATGGATAGAAATCTATTGTTGAGAACTTTCTCTGGGTTAATACATGCCACCATGATATGCATTGGTCCTGTTGTTGCTGTTAGTTCGACAGAAGATTCATCTGATATATATCGCATTTGTTTCTTTCCATCTCAATCAGAACATAAACCTGGTCTTATTGTCACTTTGATGCTTATTATTCATGCCTGTGTCATCTTATTTGAGTGTTGACATGTTCATTCTTGGACAAGTTGACATTGTTGTACTTGTATGTGGTCATCTACACATACTGCCTATGCCATCTAGATTCAGCGGTTCCAATGTTGCCTCCATTACTGGATGACACATGAGCTATCATCTCCTGGGCCAATCATCTTCTACTGTCGGCTTGTACCATTTGTTGCTTCAAAGAAAGTACTAGTGAGGGCCTAATCTGAAGGATGGGTTTCTTCTCTATTGTTGAGAACCTACTTTGTGTTTATTCATGCCACCATGTTATATGTTGGTCTTGTTGTCACGGTTGGTTTGACCAAATACTTATCTGATATTGACTCGTTTTCGATACGTCTCAAGCAGAAGAAAAAACACGATGATAATATTGTCTTATGCTTATCATTCCGGCATATGTCATCTTATTTTAAGGTCTCGCGCTCATCCTTTGACATTGTTGTATGTTGGTCCTCTACAGTCACTAGAAGTCAATTTGTGGTACAAAACATGCATCTCTTTATATTGAACCTTACATGTTGCTGAATTTTCCTTTTGACCAGATTGTGTTGCTGGATATATTCTGTGGTTCTAACCGCCACTGGCGCTTCCAGTATCCTGGATACAGCTGCTACTACAATGCCGGGTGGACCAATCAGCTTGACTTGTCACCTTGCTTGTCTAGGAACAATTCCTGCTAAAATAAAGTACTAGTCAATTTGTTTTTTCTTCGGAGAAGCTTCGAGGTGGACATTTTCAAAAGACCAGACGAGTTCTCGCTGACTATCATTTTCACGTGCAGTCTTGTTGCGACCGCTGGGTGACCTGTTGCAGCCCCTGCCCGAATTTTGTTTAGCATCCAGTCAGTCGGAGAATTTCTAGCAGAATCCAACACTGTTTGACCCCGAACAAAAATAAAATTCACTTGATTTCATCCAAACAACCTCTTGGATTAACAGCCGTATGCAGCATGGTCGCTGGATATTCCGAGGATATCACCATCTTTTTTATTACAATACTAGTGTAATACTATTTTTTCCTTGACAGCATAGAGGAGTAAAAGAATACCGGGAAGATGGTCAAAATATGGTGTTGTATTTAGACTAGCAGCAGCAGGAGGAAGTACTCGGAAGATGCCGAAGCTTTGCAAATCACAAGTTAATTAGTCACTAATCACTAGACAGGGTGACCTGAGAAGAACACTGATCACTACTAGACAGTGAGAACCTAGAAGAATACTCTCTGACGTACCTGAAGGTACATCGCAGCAGTCCCCATCACCTATGCTTAAATTGGTAAAGTTGGGTCCCATTTGTTTTCTTAAACACTATTGCTTTTTAAACACTCATATGTTAACTTAACCCGTATTCATATGATGCGTGCCAATTGTACTCCCTATATGACACAGATTCAGTAGGTACGGGGATGCTGGTTACATCGCTTATACTGGGAGTATCTTGTTTTTCGTAATGTGGCATCTTTTCATCTTTGCCTATATACATTTGGTAAGAAGGAATTTGTTAACAAGTCCCCATGTCCATAGCCATGAGAAAAAGAGACAAGTCTACTCTCGTGGCATTTTTAAGCGTCATGCTCCGCCAATCCCAACATTTTTAAGGAATATATTATTACGGTCTAAATTTAAGAAGGGCACACGAGAAACGGCAACAAGTGATTTGGAATGCAGAACACATAATCAAGCGAGAAAATGATATTTTTTAGTATGGGCTGCATATGCAATGCATGGATGTTGTTTGTAAGAGCAGACTTACCAAGAATATTTTGTTTTCTCCTCCCACATCAAAGTTGGCTCGTGTTTCCTCACATTACTCCCTTTGTTTTTATTTACTTTATATTTTGACTTATGGCGATTCTGATAGTATAGATTTGACTAAACTCAAAACACAAACTAATTGTAAACGGAGGGAGTACTCTAGCAATACTTGTGTTCCCCTTTGCCTCTCTTTCATTGTTGTAGGTCTTCGTTTGTGTGTGCCTTAGCGGCCATGCAGGGGCGGCGGCATTTCATTGGTGGAATAAGTCCCTTTGGCATCCTCCCTGCCGCGGCAATGTTCGCTTGGACACTAGCTATAGGATTGTGTGGTCTTGTTCATGATCTGGTTAGCTAAATCTATTGGGTAGTGTATCGGGAGTTTTGATTCATCAACGCTTAGACCCATACAATGGGGGTGGCCACAAACCAAAATAAAACCTTTTTCGGTGGTATTTCCCAGAACTAGTGGTGTTTCCTTGGTGGATGAAGGTGTGTTAGAAGAGTTAACGACACCGACGTCGTGTTAAGGTCTCATCGAGGATGACATGCTATTCTTTGACTTGTTTTGCAGGATGGTTGTCTTGAGTTTTCGTGTGACTCTTTGAAAGTAGTGTGGCTATGCCCTAACGCTGACAACCCTATATGTGGATGTTTTCATCCCACCCTCAAGGTTGGCTTCTTCAAAACAGTTAAGATGTTGGAGTTTATTTTTCTTAGCATGAATGAGGTCCAAACTACTTCCGTGTGTCTCTTCCTGAAAATGTTCACTTACCATCTAAGTGCAATATGTAATAACTCATACTAAGTTAGAAAAAAGCAGTTGCCATCCACTTCTCCTACGACTAAGATTTAGAAAAGTGTAACTGGATGGAGTTCCACTTTTATAAGGTGACTGAGGCATAAGAAAATTTCATAAGGACTAAGATTTAGACAGACCCAAAATACAAAGTAAAAAAACACAAATTATCTCCTTGTAGATAGCAGAGGAGATAACAAATGCCATCAACATATGGTGGAAGAAGGATCATGTTCTAAAATTATTGAAGTTTAGGTTGGATACCAGAGCAACAACATGCGTGGATAAGGAAAGAGAGGTGGCCATCGTAAAACCAATCTTGGATTTTGCCCCCCTCGTTGGCGACACCACATGTTCGCTCCGTATTTTGTGGCCTTGGGCCTTGGAGGCGTGGAGGACCATGATTTTTGTTCTTTGTTTATTTTATTCAATGTCTTCTTCAAGATGGTGGGGTGGCGGTTACATCTTAAATTTTGAAGTCAGAATAAGGTTTTCCCCGCCCTATCCTCGCTCCGGTGATGCATCTAGCCTCGGTTGAGGGCGCGTGTGAAAGTGCATGGAGCCCCCATGTGTGGTTTTGGTAATTAATGACAATCCCTATGGACTAATGTTTGCATTGAGTTATATTTGTAGGAGTTGTCCATAGGCAATGCTTGAACCATATGTTGGCTTCAAGGTTGCAATAAGAAGAAATTGATGAAGGATATCAAGTGTCAAGTATGTCTTGAAGATGAAGATGAA
>NC_061513.1:293119513-293184029 GCF_022539505.1 Lolium rigidum
ATCATCGTTGGTGATGGTTGTTGCTCTATTGTGCTCCTCTTTTGAAGCCTTAGCACGACGACTTCCCGTTTATCTACTACAATATAATCTCTACCACGACAAGCTTTGCCATGATGGCGGCACATCTTCGGCTCACGTTAGTGTCTGTAGGTGTCGCTCGGTGGTCCAACATCTTTTTTATAATTTTATTACTTTTTAGAGCCCTTTGTATTGTTATTATTGATTATTAATAGGTTTGTGGATTTTTGCAAAAAAAATAAACATATGGTGGCAGAAAATGATATTCCTTGATACCCTTGTTTTAGTTATATATTTTCATATCCTTATCATGCATGCATAATAATTTCCTTTTAATTTATTATCTCGTGATATATAGCTCTCGACCAAGAACGAGTCAATACGATATCACCAAGATTTACTCATTTATTTTCAGTTTTGTTTCTCTATGAGTACGACAGTGTAGTTCGACACGCTAGTGATAACCGTCTAAATAAAATTGACAACGATCTCAAAAAGCATGCCAAGTTTGATCGGAATCTAGCTGGTGCATGTGCTAGTGTACCACGTCGACAGTTTGACCAAGTTTTACTGGGTAAATCCGTCCGTATCTTGTACAAATTTTCTTTGTGGCGCCATACTTGTACCATTAATTGAGTACCAAAGTTGATTCATGAACATATCCAGCCGAGATCTTAATAAAAGCCCATTATATTTTGCGGGGCAAAGTAATAAATGAAACATTTTGATGATATTTTTCAAGTGGATGAGATCTTTGTAGATCGCAATCAAAGAAAGCAAAAATATTCGGTGAAAAAACATTTTTATTATAGGGTCAAATCAAATTCACATCAACTTTTCATATGGCCCTCCACGACATAAACAAGATGACAAAAAAAGGAGTGGGAATGAATTAAGGAGGAATAGTAGGATTTGGAAAAACAAAAGCTAATGATTTAAAAGAAGCTCCGTATTTGCTTTGAATTTGGAAGTATTAAATGTGGTGGTGCGCCCTCTAATTAATTTGCTATCATTGCCTGATAAGGACAGGCACCTCACCTCTTTCCCCGTCACCATTTTTTTTGACAGATTCGATGATGCAGTAGTAGTTTAATTCTCGCTGTAAATTGACATCCTAGAAAAATACTCCATGCATAGTGAGTGAAAGGGCACCCTTTGGCTTTTACTCAGCACCAAATAATCGAAGTTTTCAGCAAGTTATTTTTGCCCAAAATTGGACTATATAGTAAAAAAAGGAAACATAGATTTGCACAAAATTAGTATATCCAACTAAACAGCTAATCTCATAATCAGCAATTAAACATGCCCAATATTTGTCGAGAATTTTAAGAAAGAAATACATCTTTACATATTGCACCGCGCAACAGGAAAAGAAACAAAAACTTATTCATATGATAGCTCCATTCAAAATATTATTTCCTATTACAAAATAAAGTAAACACGGGAGATTTAATTATTGGGTGTGTTTTGTGTTTGTTTTTGCTCCATGGTATCCGTGTGACAAGTGCATCTTGTTTAATAATAGACCATGTTCCACCCACACACTAAGTATAAACCGCCACAGGAAACCCTAAACACAAAAGGAGCGTTTATGGTCCTATCGTCCCTCCCTCTTCCGTTGCTCTACCTTCTTCTGTGCCCCCCCCCCCCCCCCCGAGCTCCTTTTATACCCTAACTTTGTAGTACATTGACCCTCCTCTCCTAGATATTCGGCGTTAATAACATTAGTCTATTAATCCGTAAATCTGCCCAATATACCTCACAAAGAGAAAGAAAGAAACACATGTTTGTATTATAACTCTTCTCAAATATGTCATACTACAAAATAAACACAATGGAAATATTTGTTTTGGATAATTCTTATTTGTTTTTTCTTCATAGTATTCACACGGCGGTCGCATCTTGGTTATGTATTCTGCACTTTCAGTCATACACCTTACTCCCGCGACTCCACCTTCTTCTACATTACTCATGCTCCTTCCTTTTCTACCACAACTTTCTCCTCCAATGACTCACCCTCCTAAACCTTTGGCAACAGTAAACTTGGTGTGGTAAATCGGCACATCTACCTATTATAACTCACACAAAAGAAGAAGAAAATCCTCGTAACTCCGTTCAAATATATAATTTCCTATATTACAAACAAGGCATGATGCATAAAGTTTTTTTTCTGACCCTTCATATTTATTTTTATTACAAATTCATCCTCCCGTCATCCAGGCTACGGCTTGCCCAGATGCATCCGTGCGCGCCAAGTATAATTAACCGACTATGTAACTATCCGACAACCTAGATTTGAAAAGCCGTCGTTATTCGTAGACCTTGTTCCCGCCACTTCTCCTTCCTCCACACCCTCGCCCTCTCCTCCCACCCTACCCTCATCTTCGACAGCCCGCTCCCCCCACCCACCCATACCTGAACCGACCGTAACTCCAATCCGACGAGTCTGTGTCCATGACATGACAGTGGCCCGCTCTCGACTTCGTACCCACATGAGATTTCACTCCTCGCATTCTCAAAAACCTAAATCCAACGTTCTATCCTTCTTTTTTATAGGATCCGGTGCCCCCACCATCAGAAAAAAAGAGATCTACGCAAAACATATTGAGGTGGGAGCAACTGATTGACTGACGGTTTGAGCCGAGGTGGGAACACTGTGGCGGGCGGTCTAGGGGAGGCTAAACAACCGTTAGTATCTCCCGCCACTCCACTTTCTCCGACACTCCCAAGCCCCCCCCCCCCATTCCCGCCATGGCGACGTCCTCCCCACGCTCCTAAACCTGAAGCGGCCGTAACTCCAGTTCGGCACACCCGGGACCTCGATGGCGGCACCGTGCTCCCCCCGCCGGAGATTAAACCCTTGAATCACATCCCGTCTATTTTTTCTTCCTTAACAGGATGTGGTGCTCCCACCTTTTGTTTTAGAAAGAAAAGGATATTTACAGAAGGCATTAGTGGGGTGAGGTTAACGGAGGAGGTGAGGTAAGAAAGGCCGGTGTGGCGGAGTGCTGAAGTATTCAACGGGTCAGCACACGCAGGCCGCAGCCTTTTCCTCCCTCCCGGACCGGATCCATTTTCTTTCTTTCTTTCTTTCACCACCAACTCTTCTTCCTCCTCCTTCTCCTCCCTCGCCCGCCCGGTCCCGGAGGCGGAGCAGGCAGCGCCAACCCTCCCTCCCCTCCCTCCCTTCCCGTCTCGTCGTCGGCGGCGGCGTCGCCTGAATCCATCCACCAAGGTTCGTCGCTACTTCCCACACGGACCAACCATGTCCGTATTCTTGACGGGGTTTCTCTTGGTTTGCTCTGTATTTTTTTTCGCGTGTTTCCTGCCTTCTTTTTCATCGTTGCCTTCACGCTCCGGCGTCGTCCCTGCTGTTTCTCATCTGTTTGCGGAAAGGCGTGCGTGCGTGTGTGCGTGGCGAGCGTTTCTCTTCGCTCGTTCCGTTCGTTCGTTCGTCAGGGGCAGGAGAACTGAACCTCATCAGGATTCAGGAACAGGGCGTCTCTCCTCGGTGTTTTGGTTGTTTTTGGATCATGGCTAGACGGGATCATGTCCAGCGACGTCAATCTGACTAAGATTTCCCTTCCGATTTGGCCGGAACTCTCTGTTTCCGACGAGGACATGGAGGAACGCTCTGTTTTCCTTTCATGGCCGTTACAGCTATCTGCGTTTTATTCATACAAAATCAGAAAAACCTCGAGTTAACCGTGCCTGATGGGGTTTTCCATGTCTCAAGTAAGTAATTACGCATCGAGTGTCATGAATGATGGCTCCATCGGGTCCGTGCATCTCCAAACCGTTGGTTGTTCTTGTTGACAGGTTGAATTGAACGGATGGGCTGTTGAATGGATTAGATGTTTAGATAGATTGGATTGGCTTCACAGTACTTACTTGATGATCCCATTGAAGGGAGTAATTACTTATTTTTGACTTTGCTGATTGGGTACTACTCATGATTGTTTCCCTTTTGGTTAGGGTACAACTAGTATTTATTTATATATGAAGCCGCTTTCCTAGGTTTGTCCTATAGAGACCCTGTAAGTTGGTGGTTTTCCTTCAAGTGAATCAGTCTAGTGATGATATGGTGCATGTACCTTTCAGAGTGTCCATTTTATACTAATTTTTCCTTACAAGCATGGTTTATCTTCATGACAATTGGATGCGTTTCTCTATGTTTTTTTCTCTTATTTTTTTCCTTGGTTCAGTATCTTGTGTTTCTGACGGAATACCGAGAAACACTGCACAACAACCACTTGCTTAACATGTGACCAGAGTTTCTGCGTCAGTTATCAGATTCTTTCTTAGAAGCCTCCTCTGCATTCTTGATTTAAATATGTTGTTTCAAGAAGATGGGAGGAAATTACAACCCATTTTTCTTCATCATTAAAGTAGCTCCCTCCTTCTATGCTTTTATTTGGTTGTTGATACACTAACTAACCAACAAGGATCCGTATATACATTTTTTTTTATCAGCGTGTCTTAAGAAATTGTTTCAGTTGTATGCAGTTGGTGGATGTCTCTCCATGTTTTCTGAAAGAAGTGCGTTTATGTCACCGTCATTGACCCCTCTAGAAAAGCACAAACGTTCCTCTTGAGTTACTCCTATAACCCTGTTTCTTGGTTTATGCTCCTCGATTACTTTATGTGCTTCCTCATGATTAGCAATCTTCGTTTCTCCTGCTGGTTTTCACTGACACTTGGTCGGAGACTATCTTTATCTGTACTAAATCTGTTCCGTTCATACACTTTCTCCAGTATGGTCTTCAGGCAATGATCTATTTGGAGTTGCTAAAGTCGTTAGGTACACGCTTTGCTAGGTTGTTAGTTGATCATTGACAAATCTGTTCATAACAGGTCGCAAAGGCAAGGGAAGCCGAGGCACCATTCCATAATCTGCACGGGTCGTACTGATAAGGAATTATTAATTCATCATCCGTGCGCTTTGCTGCTGGGCCAAGAACAAATGGACCAGCTGCTGCATCATCAGGACTCCACGTTTTATGGGAAGGAAATGCAGGGGTGTCGATGGAGCTTCCTTCAGTTCTTTGGCCTTCGACGGCGTCCACGGTCTATGAAGATGCTCTCTGACAAGAAACATCGTCAGGACAAAAACATTGGCGGTAAGTTGCCACTGATCGATCTTTAACCATTTTGGAGTTTCCTTGAGTTATTTGCTTGATCCAGTGAAGAAACAGAGCACGGCAGCTAATATGTGTCATTCTGTACTCAAATGCTTTTCTGATTGTCCCATTTGACCTTTCATAATGAATGATGAAAAAGTTCCTGCTTAACGCTTAATGTGCTAAATAATTAATTCCTTGTTATGTGGAAGTATTACCAAATGCATACCTTGTTTAAAGAATCTACAAGTATTCAACTTATATATGCTCCTAAAACGATATGTGGAGTAATTATTATTGAATTAATTGTAGGAAGTAGACTTCGAGGTTGCTATGCTCCGTTGAAAGATGATGATAGTGGTGTCACAGAGGACCATGAAAACACTCAGGTATATATCAATAACTCACCTTGATTGAATAAATGTGAAGTTCTCTTCCTCTATCTTGTATACTACCTATTAGACATTTCGGCAAGCTTAATTACAGAGGAAGTATTTATGTATATCCAGTAGTCAATTTTCATACACCATATACAGTTTAAGAGCTGTTGTGTCTATCTAATACAAATAATCTATTGTACAGTTGTTTTGCTCATTTGTTCTTGTACAATTAAAATTTATTTAGGAAAGTGTGTAAAGTATTTAAAATCATCGGTATATAAAGATTTACGTGCTGCCACTGCATTACATATAAATAATTTGGATAAGTACTTATGTCCTCTAAAATACATACACATCCAAATAATTTTTTCTTTGGACACGTAAACTGATCGTATCCCATTATTTTCTCGTATTTCAGGTAAAACATAAACAAAAGGGTTCCAAAAAGAACTCTGGCAAGGCAGGTCTAAAGTCCTTTATTTCAAGAAAATTGTATGGAAAGGAAGGTCAGAAACAAAAAATGCTTCCTGTTGCACCAAGGCTGCTGCGCACACTTTCGATACATTATCTAGAAAGCAATGTCTATGTTTTTGATGGTGAATCAGCTGCCAATGGCAATGGTCCTTCACATGGTGCTAAATCTTCACTACAAAATGCAACTGGTACAAACTTGCATGAAAACACCCTGGATGGTGCCAGTAGCGATATGAGTTTTTCACAGCTCAAAAGTATAGGTGAGGAACACATGAAACGGAAGAGCCACCGTAGCATTTCGATGGATGGGATTCTTCATAAGGTCCCTTATGGGCAGAAGATGTCAGGAGAAACAATCATAGAAGAGCTTCCGCGGTCAGCGTCTGCCACATATGATAGGGATTGTCTGAAACCTTACACGGCCACCGCCTCGAGGAGACATGGAAATCAAAGTTTTCGGCGTTCACGTTCGCTATCTGAATCACTGGAAAGCTACTCTCACTTGCTTGATTCCATCTCAAGCGGTGAGTCCAAAAGGCTGACAAGCTCCAGGTCTACTAGGAATCATTCTTTGGAATCAAAAGGTTTGGCTAGACTTGCTGAATATCTTGTGATTCCAGAAGATGCCTTGGCATTGCACGCTTCGGAAAAAATTGTTGTTGACGGAGATGTGAAATCCGCTGTGGATGAGAGTTCTTGCAGTGAGGTTGCTGGTGGTTCTGAGAACACTAAGGTACCTGAAGTGTTGTCGAGTGAAGAAAAGCGTGGTGTCGAGGCATCGACTGAAGCTGATTTATGCATTGCTCCTTTACCTTCAGAGGTGGTTGATGTTTCAGAAGAACATGCTGCTGCAACTTGTGATGATGATCAGCTTCTCTCTTCAACCGAAGCCAATATGTGTAATGATCCTTCAGCATCAGGAGATGACATCACAGAACAACAGGCAATATCTTGTGGTGATGAAGACGGTATTCACTCTTCGACAGAGGCTGATTCATGTACTCTTCTCGGTCTTCTACGATCAGAAGAGTCCGACATCGCAGAACAACACACAACAGTTTATGATGATCAGATCAAGTCCTGCACCGCTCAACCTTCAGAAGACACCAGCGTTGCAGAAGAACACCCAATGATTTCTAACGACAATCACATCCAGTCATTTGAAGGTACATGCTGTGTTCCTGACCCCAATCAAGATTCTCAAGATGAGTTAAATTTAGGATGTGAACAAGAGACTGAAAGTCCAACCTCTGTTCTGGATGTGGCCTTCTCAGACCATACAATGATGGATGGTGAGATTTTTTTTTCTAATATGCTAAACCTGCATTAGCTTTGTATAATTTTAGAAAAATATTTTCACTTCAGAATGTTTAATTTGAGAGTTCTTAACCTGGGTTAGCATCTCAGAATGACATTCTTAATAAGAAAAAATACATATTCACATTAATAATTGAAATATTAGTTTCACATTCGTCCAACTTATTATTTCATACTCTCACTAACAATTCCAATTTAAACTTTCTTGTTTCACAGATTCATCGTCGCTGGAAGAAGATATTCTCGATTCAAATGAAGCTGACGATTCAGTTGGCAATGACGATCTGAATGTACAAGAGAACAACTTCAGCGATCTGAATGATCTCCAACTGCAAGTAACAGACCCTAAGGATGAAGCCGTGCTGAACTATGTCAAGGACATATTCATCAGGTCAAGCTTCGCCACCGAACCGCTCTTTGATGCATGGCGCTCGCATAACATGGCAGCTCTCCAGAAAGAGGACTGCCAGCACAGCGACCTCAGCTTCTCCGCCACTGCTGCATTGGACCTCGCCATGGCCGACATGTCTGCTGATGAGTTCCTCCTATTCGACCTGACCAACGAAGCGCTGCTCGACATGTACAGGAAGTACGATGCCGCTAATCGCGGGTCGAACTGCGCTCGACCGAAGCCCGTGGGGGAACGTGCCATGAAGGAGTTGTGGGGTAAGGTGAGCTACCAGCTTGATGAGGAGCTCGATGTGGACGTTGATGGCATTCTGTCGAGCGACCTGGTGAGGGCGGACCGCTGGGTGGAGTTTCGGCGGGATGGTGATGAGGTAGGGGACAAGGTGGCAGACTTCGTCCTTGACAGGCTGATCACTGAGCTCGCTCTCCAGCTCGCAAAGTTTTGATCAGTCTAGCTTGCTAGGTAGTTATTCATTCGTTTTGCCCATTTTCTTTATTTAGCTAGCTCGGAACAATGGGAAGTGCTAGAGAATATTAAATTTCTCATCTGTACATTAGATATGTTTTTTCGTTCTTTGAAGACAGAAGACAGAGCAGAGAACAGTCAGGGTTAGCGGTAGGGATTTTGAGGTGTTGGTTTAGACCGGTTGCTGTGAAGTTCCGCATGTTGGATAAGCATGAGTGGTCAAGTTAAAGATGCAATGTTGGACCACACTGTTTGGTTGAATGAATCTTGAGGCAAGAATTATGTTGGAATAGAAATTTGCCAGTGATACAAAATGAATTAATATCCTTGCTCAGAGCATGGAGAAGTTAATCCTACTCTCCATTTTACCGGTGATTCTTTAGAATTTTATTCATGCTTTGCATATCTATTTTCCTGATCTAAATGGAAAGTAAACAAATATTTTCTAGGCCTTCGTATTTTTTTTAAATCTGTCTGTTAGGGCCTCTGTCCCAGATTTTCATGGCCTCTGGAAGCATCTTTCCGAGACTTCGAGACGCTTCATGAACATCAAGGGCATTGTTAGATGGCAGCAGCAAGCTGAAGCAAACAAACAGGCTCAGAATATAGAAAAACAGAGTTTATCTTGGACAATGCTGACATGAATCTTATCTGCAAGACTGCAACTAGGCACTTTTGGCATCTCAAGTTCAGCTCAGTGGACAAGAAATATGGAGAGAAAATTCCACGCGTGACGTCTGCTGGTAAGGTAAAGTTGCTACTACTGCAACGGAGAGAAAAGGTTGATTCAGTTAGAAGTCGACAGGATTCAGAAGAAGATTGATTACAAGTATGTCAAACCATGACGTGTTTCTACAGTTTCAGTTAGCCATGCTGTTGCTACATTTTCAGATCGTGGGCCTCTCATCTAAGCATGATACATACATGTTTGCCCGCAGATGATAATGTTTCATTATTAATCCAATAGATGCTTGCATCCAGCGTATCCTTATGGAAAGTTTCAAGCCAGATGTTAATTTTGTTCCCACTTTACTGGTTGTTCCGTGGACAATTTTCCATGAAAAAACTGAATGTGCTAATGCTTCAGGCTGGCTTGGATGCTGCTCACAGGCTCTGGTTCGGCATTCCAGCTGCTGAAGTAGTGACAGTCGGGCTATAGCAGCAGTGCAGCACACACTAAAATGGGCTCAAAGTGGCCTGAAATGTACATGTCATTGCTTTTGCTGGGCTTGACCTGAATCTCTTGCAGCATTCCTCTTTGTTTCTTTTTAAAATTGTTTTCCCTGGTCTCTGTCCCATACTTTCTGAGGTCTCGATTTTTTCCGAAACCCTGAAGCAAACAAAGACTAGGTGATGCTGTATACGTATTTTAAGCCTCGTTCTGTCACTCAATTTATGGATCGGAATAGCACACCTGTATCGACTCGGAGCAAGTAAAAATTCAGATGACTTCTTGGTGCAGTTAACCTTCCTGGAAATTTAGAGGTTAATAAAATTTAGGTATGGAGTATTGTTTCATGTACTCGAGACGGAGATACAATAATTGTATGGAATATACTGGTGTAGAGATATATGATTTCGGCAGTTGGCACTTGCTTGAATTCTGCACACTATGGTAAGTGTATAAATAGGGTGTTAACTTGTTCGGTAGTTTCCCTTTTACTGTACTAACATACTATTACTGAAACTAGTTGAATCAGAAACATGAGGCATAGCAGATGTTTCTAGCACTGGATAGGGAGGGTAGGGGCCTTGGTAGGGGACGAGGTGTAATAGAACTTACAGGCGAAGAAGGACGGCCGAACTAGCCGACGCCGGAAGGAGCTATATATCGCTATACTAATTTCATCCTAAAGTTTAAGACTTATATTATTTTTACAAAATCAAACTATATTAAGTTTGACTAAGTTTTTACCAAAAATCAGTAACATGTAAAATAAAAATTTAATATCATTAGATAGATAATGAAATATATTTTCATATGTTATCTATAAAATATCATATATGTTGATAGATTCTTCTGAAAGTTTGGTTAAAATTTACTTGATTAATTTTTTTTAAAATATAAGCCTTAAACTTTAGGATGGAGGTAGTATATCCTACCGAAAAGATCAACACTTGACCCAAGTAATAAATAGATAAATTATGTCAATCTGGAAATATATGTTGATCCATTAAATTATATCACCAAATGCATCCATAACTCATGCATTCATCTAAATAAAAAACATGTACGAACGATTCATGCATCTCCCATATGGTAGAACAATATATAGCATTTCACTCATAAATTCTTGAACAAAAAAAATAAATATTCTAAGTTTGATAAACTTGCGTGCAGCTGTGTTACTTTAGGAGAGGCTACCAAGACGCAACATGAAGAAGGTCGGCCAATCTATCTCCATAGGCATAATGGTGCTACGAGCATGGTCATGGAACTGGTCCGTCACCTCCTCTAATGTCCCGATGTCGAGATTAGCATTGTAGATGCGCTGATCATGGTAGTCCTTGACAAGCAAAGTGGCGCTCTTCTCTCCCAACCAAATGCATGCCGGCCGTTGAAGCGGTTGGATTAGCTCGGTCAGTCTGTGGTCGACCAACCTAGCGCGAGTCCACTCTACATCACCATCTCCACTCTGGTGTCCTTCCTCTTGTTGCGGAGTCCAGATCTCTAGACGGTGTCCACGGTACGCGCAGAGCGACAACGTTCCATCTGCTGCGGCGGTAAGACGGTTCGCGCATGAAAGTTCACGTAGCGCACGCTCGACATTTTCTCTTCTAGTTGCATAGTCATACGTGGGGTCCCTGGCCAGGAGGAAGACATCCTCCTTGGTCGGACAAAGGAGCTTTGTCAAGGAGAGGCGCCCGGTCTCGATGTTGAGATTTAGCAGGTGAAAGAAGTTTGTCTGGCTAACAAACAACCAGTGCGCATAGCCTCGGCATAAAACCGCTTGGTCGTGCACCATAGACCAGATCTGGCGCTCCATCTTGTTGAGGCATTTTGTTGGCTCTCTCCAGCTCGCGTCGCCGGAGACGTAAGTGTGGAGATTGAACTGCGACTCGTCCTTGTCCCCGCCGATCATCAGCACACGAAAGGCCGGCCTGTTATGGCCGGCGCCGCTGCTCGGTAGGATGTCACAGTTGTAATCGTCGGAGCAAGCGAACATGGTGTTGAAGTCTAACTCGGGCAACACATCCCAGGTGCCGGCGAGCGGGCTGCACACAGCCAAGCGGACGATGTTGGGCTGCAGGTCGTCGTCGTGCGGATAGAGGCGCACCACCAGGAGGCCGCCGCGCGTGGCTAGCGGCAAGGCGCGGTCGACGACGGCCGCAGCAACATCGTCGGCAGGGAAGAAGGAGCTGAGGGGGCATCGACGAGTGCCGAGCAGCGAAGGTCCGGGCAACGGCACAAAGGCGAGCTGGCTGTTTGAGTTCGTGGGGCTTGTCCCCGGGAACCTCGTACCGCGGAGTCGCTGGGTGAAGTAGCCCACGACGAGGGAGCGCGGCCACCGGCGCTGGATGAGGAAGGAGGGCTCGGCCACGAGGCGGCGCCAGCTCTTGCATGCGGCAGCGCAGCGGAAAAGCGTGGCCACGTCGTCCAGGCGTAGGAGGATCTCACGGACGGCGTCGTCCGAGAGCGTCGTCGTCGACTCCGCCATTGATCGATCTTCTGGTGGAAGCTTTTCGGTGGCACGATCAATCTGTGGACGCCGTGCTTTCATTATATACATAATACATTGACTCTCTGTTCCGTAATGATCCAATCTGTACAAGACCTTCTATAACACGTAGGTAGCTGAGTTTGAGTCCGATCTGTACACCAACCTGGAGTCCAATCTTAAGTACACTACATAACATGAAGAGAACCAACCTGAGATTGAGTGGTTAGGAGGGTGGTTATACCCCCAGCCCACAAGAGTTCAAATCTCAAATTTGACATCCGTATGTCTCATGAAGACGGAATATTCATTCAGTGGGAGGCGACATTTCCATCGACAGCGAGACGCCTGTGGTGAATTCGTCAATTTCAAGATCCAATCCACCGGCTCAGTCTTTCGAAGATACTCATAGGGGTAGGGTGTGCGTGTGTGCATTCATATGGGTGGATGTATACGCGTATATGTGAGCGTCTGCGTTTGTACCGTGTTTCTAAAAAAAACATGAAGAGTTTTCTTATGTACAATGTATTTACCTTAATTACATACCACCGATAAATCAGCCTACGGGCTGTGCTTCGCAAAGTTACCATCAAGAAACTTGAAAAACAAGCACACCAATGTTTAGTTCCAAACATGTACCTAGCTTCTAGCAAGGAGGAATGTAGTTAGTACTAACTGCCTTCCAATTAATTGGAAAATCAATTTGCTTTTTTTTTTTTGCGCAAAGTCCACTGATTTATCTATGCTAACAAAAAATTGAAAATATTTATTTGATAAATATTTCTAAATGTTTAGAAAAATATTGTGTAAAATATTGTTGAATAATTCTAGGATGAAACATCAATGAAACTAATATGTATCTTCTGCATAAAAATATCTAGTATATAAGTGCCTGCAGAATACTACACAAGAACATCGGTTCATTTTCTATCAAAAAAAATTCAGTTTGCATTGCAGTTCTTAGTCTTATTATACTTGAGCTAGAAACGGAGTGGAAAACATATAATCTGTGAAAAATTAAGTGGAGTTCTATAAAATGCTCAGACAAAGGTGGAAAGGGTGCTATGTAAACTTCTCAGCACCAATCTCCAACAGTTGAATGGTAGAGATAGTCCAGGAAGACCTTCCTACATGTGGGATTCCATTTCTCGTCGCCTAACTGGTGTCCAACTAAAAGTGTATGTGATGGTGGTGAGGATTTTATTGCCTGACACTCTGATGACAAAGGCCAGCAAACGATGAAGCAAGCATATAAGAGTATCTCTAGCAGAGCCCGTAAAAATGCGAACTGTAAAACGTGAGTTCAGGCCACTGAACTCGTGTTTACGGGTCGAAAAAGTGCCGGCGCAGATCAGAACCCGTAAAGAAAAACCGTAAAAAAAATATTCCTAATTATGCCACTAGACCCACATGTCAGAGTTTTTCTTTTTCTTTTCTCCTCCTTCTTCTTCTTCCTTGCTCCATCCACCATCCCCCGGCCAAATTCCAGGCCTGCTGCCCCGCTCCGGCACCGCCCGCGCCTCGCCGTCCCCAGTCCCGCCCTTGCCGCGCTGCACCGCCCCCGGCTCCGTCCGCTCCGCCCCCGCTCGGCTCCGCCCGAACCGCCTCGGCGTCGCCCGCCCCAGCGTCGCCCGCCCCAGCCCTGCCCGCGCCGCATCGCCCCGGCTTCGCCCTGTCCCGGCCTCGGCCCGACCTCGCCCATGCTGCGCCGCGCCGCGCCGCCTCGGCTCCCCCCGGCCGGGCCCCGCCCGCGCCGTCTCGCCTCGGCCCCGGCCACGCCTGCTCCGCCCCGCAGCAAGCTCACCCCTCCCCACGCGAGCTCACGCCGCCCACGAGCTCGCCCGCCCCGCGCCGCTCCACGCCGCAGCGAGCTCGCCTCGCCTCGTGCCGCCCCATGCCGTCGCGAGCTCGCCAGAATTTGGTCGTATTCTGATGAATTTGGTTGGATTTCGGTGACTGTACCGGCGAAAGCAGTTAGCTCGAGCTGAAATTTCTGCGCGCCACGAGTAGGGGTTCGTGTTCAGTTCGCTGTTTCAGCCCCTACAAATACAGGCCGAGCTGAGTTTTCGGTCTCGGCCGGAAAACTTTTTTTCGGTTTTGGCTCGTTTACGGTGACTGATCTGCGCCATTTTGTGAACCGAACCCGTAAATTAGCAGTTATTTTTCGGTTTTGCCCAATTTACGGACTCTGTTAGAGATGCTGTAAGCTCTACATGGAAACTGAAAAACAGAGATGTGGGGAGGATGCTAGTTCCAGCTCGGTTGCTCCAAGTACACTGAATAAATGCAGTGATGATTTCTGGCGAAGAATATGGATCCAGCGCTAAATAAATCAAGATGTTTACCTGGAGAATAGCTGATCACAACTCCTTGGCTATGCGGACAAATATATCTGCGGCCTAGAGGGGTGCCTTTAGAGCATGTCTAGTAGAGCCCCTAAACTCCTAAATCTGTAAAAATAACCGCCTTTTTACAGTTTTTGACGAAAAAATCGCAAAGACTAGAGCCCCTAAAACTGTAAAACTGTAAAAAATTTCCCAGGTCCGACCTGGGAATCTATTCTTGGCCTGTACAAAACCGGGTTGGAGAGGGGTTGACCCTCTAAACTGCATTTCCATTTCGTTTCGGGCGGGAGGGAAATTTCCCAATCCCACCCACCCGCCACCGCCGCCCGTCGCCCGGCCCCGCCCCCGCGCACCGGCCGCCGCCGCCATGGACGCCTCCCCCGCCCCGCCCGTGCCGCCCGTGGCCGCGCCGCCGACGGCCCCCGGCCCGCCGCCCGCCCCGCCGCCCGTCGCTCCCGCCCCCACCCCGCACCGGCCGCCGACCCGCACGTCGCCGCCGTGGTCGCTGCGACCCACGTCGGCGCGAAGCGGCGGCGTGCGGGGCATCACCTCATGCCGGCCGTCGCCCCCGCACCGGCCGTCGCTCCCGCCCCCGCCCCCGCCCCAGCACCGGCCGCACCACCCGCACCTCCCCGGGCACGGGCGAAGGTGTCCTCCGGTGGTCCTCGTGCTGCTCGTGCTGCCAAGGCCAAGGCGGCTTCCTCCCCGGCGCCAAGGAAGGCCGTGGCCAAGAGGAGGGCCCCGGCGAAGCTGCCAGTGGCCGCCGCCGTGCCGCCCGCCCCGGCCGCCCCGGAGGTGTTCGACGAAATGGCCGCCCCGGCCGTCGTCGTGCCGCCCGCCCCGGCCGCCGCCGTGCCGCCCACCCCGGCCGCCGTGTCCTTCATGGACACGCTCCACCGCTTGATCCCTATAGGGATGATGATTTGGAGGGAGGAGAGGATGCGGAGGTAGGAGATGAGGAGGAGGAGGATGATGATGATGAAGACATCACAGAGATACAAGAGGAGGCGTTCACCGCCGTTGCTCGCCCCCGTCCGCTCGTCGAACTACACCGACGCGGAAGATATACTCTTGGTTCGAGCTTGGGCGTCGGTGGGGTTGGATGCGGGCACCGGTACCGACCAAACCGGTAAACGGTATTGGCAGCGCATCGAGGACGCCTACCTTAAGATGAAGCCGAAGAGGAGTGGGTTCGCTTCTCGCTCATTCCGGTCGCTTCAAGGCCGGTGGGACTTGATGAAGCCGGCATGTGCGCGTTGGAGTGCCGCCATGGACCAAGTGATGGATGCGCCGCCGAGTGGCACCGTGGAGAGTGACTATGTAAGTTTGCAAACCTCACATCGTATGGTTTCTCTCATGTGTGTTGTATGGTTTCTCTCATGTGTGTTGTATGGTTTCTCTCATGTGTGTTGTGTGTGTTGCTTGGTTTGTAGGAGAAGATTGCCGGCTTGAGGTACAAGGAGATGGCCGGCTCCAAGGGCAAAGAATTCCCATTCAAGCATGTTTGGTCAATTCTTCAAACATATGACAAGTGGAAGTTGAGAGATGATGAAACCGCACCGAAGAAGTCCGCAATGCTTGACATGGATGATCCGGATGTTGAGGAGAGGAACTTGAACAAGCCCGAGGGAACCAAGAAGGCCAAGCTTAGGGTGAAGATGGAAGGAGAGGCGGCTAGCCTAAGGGAGAAGATGGATCATATGATGAAGGCAAGAGAGGCTTTGGCAACCAAGACGTTGGAGACAAAGCTTCTCATCACCGAGCAAAAGAAGGTGGTCAAGCTTGCACACATTGAAGCAAAGCGTGAGGAGGCAGCCCGCAAGGCCGACTTGGAGGAGAGGATGCTCAAGGTGAAAGAAGCAAAGGTATGGAAAGAACTCATGGTGGAAGAGAAGGAGCACATGATGATGTGCAAGAAAGACATGGATGAAGAGCAATTGCAATGGTGGAAGGAGTACAAGGAGGACATCGCCGAGAGGAAGAGGATGTTCCGAGGGTCCTCCTCTACCTTTGTAGTTGACACTACCATGAGCGATGGCGGTGTCGACAACTCGCATGATGGTGGGGTTTGATGGTGGTGGAGTGGCCTAGCATATGGCACCGACGTGTAATTTTTGGTGATGGTGCCAATGAGATGGGCAAGATGATGATTATGTGATGTAAAAACTACTAAACCATGCATCCATGATTATTACTTTTGTAGTATGTTTGATGATTCATTGTGTTTTTGTGTCATATTGTGATGAATATGTGACAGGTTTAGAGGTTGGGGTTGAGGCAAAGAATAGAACCCCTAAACCCTCAAACCCCTAAAACGGAATATTCTGTTACACGGGTTGGGTTTAGGGGTTCTATTCTTTGCCCCTGTTTTTCAACCTGTAAATGTGTCCAAAACTTGCAAATCTCGGCCTGTAAATCCTAGAAAACTTTTACAGTTTTAAGGGTTCTACTAGACATGCTCTTAGAGTTTAGACAACTGTAAATGTCTGTTTAGTGGGCGAGTAGATGAAGATGGCGCGCATCTATTTATCAAGTGCAAAGTAGTAAGGGAAGTGCGGCGCAAAAATGGCATGGAAACTATTAGATTGAAGCTAGAAAATACAGTTTCATCAACGCATACACTTGACTTACTTTGGAAACTGACGGAAAAATAAGCGAGTTCAGATTTTTTAACCTGTTGGTGGCACTGGTGGAATAATAACAAGCTGAGAGAGGGAGAGATCCCTATCAGTGATTTCTGTAGGCGCTCTGTCTGCCAAGCACACGAGTTCTTCGAGCTCTTGAGTAAGGAAAAAATAAAAAATTAAATTAACAAGGGGAAGTGGTCTCCACCTGCAGAAGGGTTTTTGAAATTTAGCACCGATGCTGCTTATAACCCAGGTGAAAATCAAGCTGGTTGGGGAGTTATTGTACGAGACCACAAAGGTGCGATTGTAGCTGCTAGCGCCGGCAAGGTCATTAGCGTCACTGATGCTTACGATGCAGAGCTAGATGCAACGGCTAGGGCCGTGGATATAACAGTGGATCTAGGCGCTATATATATGTGCGGTCTTTGAGACTGATACCCAACTGCTCGCTTTGGCCCTGAATTGACATGGTTCTGATTTCTCTCATTTGGCTGCAAATCTTGATGACTTGAAGATCCAACTCCATTCTTGGTTCTCCTGCAGTGAAGTAGGGGCATGTAGATGCGACGGAAACAAAGTAGCACATGAAATTGCTATTTTGGGTAAATCATGTAATGCCAATGAGGCTTTTTGCCAACTCGTTATGGTTGGCGATATGCCCAAAGTTTTGTAATAAAGCTTGATGCTTTAAAAAAAATACTAAAGGTGCTGTTAAAAAAGTACTCCGTTTCCTTAACTGGAGTAGAGCCGATAGTCCGTGCCCGATAAGGACACCTATCAATTTTTTTGGTATATATATCGTAGCCGTGTGCACAGATATTGGATCGCTCATCGTAATCATAGTTCGACGATGGATCGACCAAACAACTAGCCTGGCGGCCCGCTGGCCGGCCCATCGGCTCGATGGCGACACAGACGAAGACGGCGACGGCGTCTACGTATGGCTCGGCGCTGGTCCGTGGCACGCACCAGCTGCGCATCCGCGGCTACGGCAAGCGGAAGGCCATAAAATCCCGAGGCTTCGAGGCCGGCGGCCACCTCTGGGCCATCTCCTGCGTCTTCGACGACGACCACAAGCTCTCCTCCGTCTCCCTCGAGCTGCTCCACACCGGCTCCGCCAGGGATGTCGTCGCTATGGCCACCCTCAGGATCGAGCACCCAGCCGGTTGCGACCGGCGGCCTTCAGCTGAGCGGCGGAGCGGTGACGCGCACGTCTTCCCGGCTTGGCCCACTCCTTCGGAGTCCACCATGGCTACTTGCAGAAGCTGGGAGCTGTCGCTGCCCCTGCCCCGCCACGAGTACTGTTACTTGGATGATGACTGGGCCCTGAATGACAATAGCCAGCAGGAGGACTTAGTTGACGAGGACGGTTGCTTCTATGTCTACTGCGCCGTGGATGTGCTCCAGGAGGACTCGGACACACCCACAGATCAGATCTCCGTCGTGCCGCCGCCAAAAATATCCGAGGATCTTGGAAGGCTGCTTCTTCTTTCTCATGGAGAAGGGGAGGGGCAGGGAGAGCTGGAGATGGAGACGGAATTGGAGTTGTGGCGGAGGCGCTGCATGCTGCCTGACGTCACGTTCATCGTCGAGGAGGCTGAGATCCAGGCGCACAAGCTCATGCTCGCCATGCGGTCGCCCGTCTTCGCCGCCGAGTTCCGGTGGCACACCAGGGAAAAGGCCTTGCCCGTCAAGGACATGAGCACCTCCACTTTCAGGGCCATGCTCCACTTCATCTACACTGACGATCTGCCTCCTATGAAACCATGCAACATGTCGGTTATGGCACTCGACCTTCTCGTGGCTGCGGATCGGTATGATATCGAAGGCCTCAGGCTCGCGTGCGAGAACATACTGTCTGAAAATGTGACACCAGGGTCTATCCTGCCAATATTGATGGCGGTGCATGGTAGGCAAAGCTGCCAATCACTAGAAGACTTGTGCATCCAATACATGGCGTCCGATCCTGATGTGTACGCCGCCGTGAAGGGGACGGAGGACTACAAGGAGCTCAAGGAAACTTGTTGCTATTTTATACTCGACATCACCGACAAAGTAGCCAAGACTAGCATGGCCAATACTCCCGGCCCTGATGCTCCTTCCTCCTCAAACAGCAGACGTCAACAGCAGATGAGCGCGTCCAACTCGTCAGAGGTGGTTCAGGGAACACATGAGTTTAAAATCCCACACTTCATTGCCGTACAAAGGAAGCATGGAGTTGGCAAAGAGATCAGTTCCAGCACTTTTCAGGTCGGTGGCTACGAATGGAGGGTTAAGGTATACCCATCCTCATCGTCGGAAATGGCAAAAGGGCACGTCTCTGTGTACATCGAGCTATTGACAAATCCTGGACCTACCGGTGTCAAGGCGACGGTGCGCTTCATGATGGATGCCCGTAGAGGAAGTGGACAGATAAAATGGTTAGAAAAAACATTTACAGCCAAGTCAGATTGGGGGTATGCATACTTCATCACCACGAACTCCGCCAAGTGGGGACACGTAGAACACGATGGTTCCATTACCATACACTGCGATGTTTATGTCGCGAAGGTCTGCTCGACCGAAGATGGCACCATAGCCACAATGTCACCTTCCAAGAATAGCTCGCACCTCAAGCAGCTACTTGTGTGCGAGCAAGGATCGGACATAAGGTTCCTTGTCGAGGATAGCGAAATACGAGCACACCGTCTCATGATTGCTGCGCGCTCCCAAACCCTATACGAAGCGGTGGAAGTGGTCAACAAGGGCGATGACCACAACATACTGGTCAATGACACGACAGTCTCAGTCTTCAAGGCCATGCTCCACTTCATCTACACCGACGAACTGCCTGCTATGGTGGACCTAGCCCCTGGTGTCGATGAAGATGAAGTAACGGTAGCCCAAGACTTGCTGGTTGCGGCGTGCCGGTTCCGCCTACAAAGGATGAAGGCCATGTGCGAGAACTTGTTGGCGGCCCTCGTCTCGGAAGAGAATGCATTAAGCACGTTGGAGCTAGCACAGGACCTCCATTGCTCGAACCTCGAGAACTATTGTAGCGAGTTCATCCGGTTGGCCAAACTAGTTCAAGGAGGATGTGTAGATTATAGGCAGCTCAACAAGTTTAGCACATATTGATTGATTATTTATAATTGTTTCAAAAAAATATTTTGGAAGAGAAGCCTCTTAAGATGCTACACCTACGGATATTTTCTTTACGGAAACCACTTACGGGCTCACGATTGCACAGCACGCAGGGAAGCAGTTTCCGATTTTTAAGCAAAGAATCCAAACCGAACCAACCAGGACGTTCCACGTCAGTCCATAAGTCTTTCCGTAGGCAAATCATCCGTACGTCTAGGATTACCGGCGATCGATCCATCCCGCCTCGCCATGCAGGTGCGTGCGTGAGTGAGCGAGCATATATTATTTAAATATATCACTTGTTGGCATGTACAGTTTTTCCCTCATCTTTCAATAAAAGAGAAATTAGATTCTAGAAAAAGCAAGTTCAGGACATAGTTCTGCCACATATTATATACCAGAAACATCAAGTTCACTAATACAACAAATCCACAGCAAGCAACAACAAGTTTACATAACCATCAAGACATGCATGCAATCAATTTGTATGAACTTTGTTTGATATATTGAAATAAATATGTTGTGGGGCTTTTTCCCTAACGATCTGGACTAAAAAAACTAGAAAACGCAACCAGCAAGCAATAGAAAAAGCTAAGAAAGAATAACCAAATAAGCCATTTTTTTTAGTTAGAACGTACATATGATCAACCATTGGAAATAATTAACACCTACAATATGTTCATGAGGTTCACATTTTATTCTCGTTGCAAAAACAGTAAGTACGAGTAGTGAGAAAAGATAAAAGTTGCATGTCTATTATTTTAAATTTAAACAGTTCGTTGGCCACATGTAGCCAATAAAAGCGCACTTGTGTTATTTGAATTGTGTGATAAGGTGAACAAAACATAAAATAGAAAGTTGATTTTAGTACGATTACAACCAGCTACAAGGTCGTCCAATAATTTTATATTCTCGTTGTAGCGGACTGGCAAATTGTTACTATCATTTGTGCTTTTCATTGAGTAAACCTATGGAAGGTAAGTCTGATTTATGTTCATGTATCATCATCTATCTATCTATTATATATTAAAAGCAAAATAAGGGTGTGTTTTAACGGAGCCGTTAGGTTAATCCACATAAGCTAAAATTACTAGCACCGTTGATTGTAATAGTAACGGATAAGATTAAAGGTTAAGTCAAAGTTACGTAAATTGTTGTCACGTTACAAAACACGTACACATGAAAAGGTACGAGGCCATGATGTCCATATAAGCTTCCACGTGTGCTAAATAATCTAGCCTATGATGGTGGAGATAAAAAAAACATCGTGTGCTGGAGTAAAACAACGTATCGACTGGCATATGTGCGTTCTTGGCTACGGGGAATCATGTGGCGTCGATGTTGCTGGATTTAGTCCTGGAGCGAACTTTTACTGGTACATGTAACTGCTGGATCTAGCGGAGTGTGTTCTTGGGTACGAGTAATCAGGTGGCATTGATGTCAATTGGAGGATAACTAGGTGAAAGGCAGGAGAGACTGAAGGAGAGAACTGAGATTAGATGCTAAAAGCCAGGGAAGCATGATGAAGGCTGGAGGAGGAGAGCATTGGCATAGCCCCAACCGCCTCTAAGGTCATCAAAATATTCATTTATGTTTCAAATTCTCTTCAAGTATGGGAAAATAAGAGCATTCCTCTAAGTTATAAGCGAGTAGAGTTGTGGCTCTTCCCAGGCCATCAGCCCTTGATGTGCCGCTGTGATGTGGGAGCCGTTGTGCAGTTGGCTTTGATTGCTATTGTCTCAATTGGCTTGGGTCCGTGCGGGCAGTTGGCAATATCTGCTACAGTTGCATGCCTACACTTCTGGTTGGTGATCGGTCTTCTGGTTCATCGCCCTCCTGTTCCCTCTGTTGGAACCTCACTACTTATTATCTGGTGTTGCCTGTCTCCTATACATCCGGTGAATCATGTACTTTCTCTTCCTCTTTTTGTATTTTTTCTTTATTTCTCTTCCTTTTTTTTGGATTTTTTCTATCAGTATAAGGACCTTTCTCACTACTGATCTGGTGTGCATGTGCTTTTTCCTGCCGTTGTCCAGTGTTATGAGGATCAGGCCAGAGCAAACATACATGATTAGATGAGGTTAATTAGTACCCATTCGGTTCCATATTAGTTGTCGCTGATTTAGTACAACTTTTACTAAATCAGCGACACCTAATATGGAACTGAGGGAGTATGTTCTATGGTTGTTACTAGCTATGTCTAATTTTAGGGGTGTTCGGTCTACCAAATGAGAAATGGTTGCGGTAGTTAGTAGCCATTGATGCCCCACCATTCAAGGTCTCAAGGATACTTGCATATATCTTATTAAACTGAATTGTTCTATGTTTTTAACACAAATCTTTTTACTGTGGACATCGCAGGTTAAGAGATATATGTTGTCAACCATGACCGGCCAGGGCCGTGCCAAAAAGAGGGGCATGCAGCACGATGAAGCACCCATATATATGAGTTTTTGGAGCTGAAATGGATGCATGGACGTGTGGTTTGATAATTGAAACATGTATATTTTAGATAAGGAAATTTCACATGCTGAAACGAATAATGACTTATAATTCATGCTTCAGAAAGTTTGCTGTGGGCCTATTGTGCAAGTATGGAGGATGCTGGAAACCATACAAGTAACATGATAGTACAATAGAAGTTTCTGACAAAGAAATGTGGTCTGAATGAAGGAACAAGGTTAACGAAAGCCTGCCGGTATGTCCTGCAAGTTTAGCCATTTTTTCTTTTAGTTTTATCTCTATGATCTGTAGCATTCAGATACTCAGAAACAGAGCATGCTTTGAGCATAAACTTCTTTGCTCACCAGCTGAACTGGTGTGCTATACATGCTCTCTTCTTGTGTTCAAGGAGGACCGGAGGGAGACATGCTGAGGGAAGGAGACGGCAAGTGACGCTAACTAATCACATGAATGGTGCTAGTGCAAATCAAGTGAAGCCCAGTATCATAATATGTGCTAATATCAACTTAATTATCTACCTAGTAAGTATTCCTTACGCCATGCTTTATCAAAGCTGAATCAACAATAACAACATTTACGTAGCTTGAGTCATCTTGTCAATAACTTATAATTTCTAAAATAGATAGAGTATCCGAAATTGGTGAAGACATAAAGATAATCGTAGTCTTTCAAACCTCTGTCTTCGAAAGAACCGAATGTCTACAAAAAGATAGCACAACATGTTAATTACATTCGCAAAGATATAGTAAAAGTTGAATGGATAAATAATAAATTAAACAGAGACCCACTTACATTCAGAAGTGTATCTTTTAAATCTGACCAATATTCATCATCGTCAATAAAATTTCCCGAGAATGCTGCTGCTCTTTCCACACTTACGCTATCCATTAGATGTGAAAATGCTGCCAAAGGATGTTGAATTAAGCAAATACGAACACTAACAATTTTTTTTTAATTAACGTAACTATTTTGAATTATAATAGGCAAAAGACTTTAACATGCTAGTATGTACCTGCATTCACGGTAAACTTGAAAATTTGTCCTTTCTAGATACTGTGCATCCAACAAGTCATTTCCATTTTAGTATCGCTCCACTAATTTAAGAAAAAAACAGACAAATTCCTTTAAATACATGAAAAGCAATACTGAATTTGTACACATGTAAAGTTTTCACCTAAGCTACATTCATATGACTTCCCTTTATGCTCACAAGGAATGAGCGATCTAATGGTTCTAAGCAACCCTTGGAACCTACTAGAAAGGCACATAATTATAGTTTTTTATTACACTTAAACAAGCTGAATATATGCTACTGCTACTAAATATTAATATAAAAATGTATTTTGTATACAATAGTAATTTTGTCATTGAAAATTAATTTTCCATAATTTTAAAGTTACATTATAATGGAAGTGTTATTTCCTTGTTTAGACACTTCCTACAACAATAACCTCTGACTTCCTCAACTCTCCTAGGTCCAAAAAATAAAATTAAGGTGAAATTATATGCATCCACATATTAGTTGGTGCAAGACAATGAAATAGTTTGTATATATATGTGTGTTATGGTATATTTTCTTAATAGAAGTGCCATGGTACCGCTTAACAAATATTGATAGATATTTCCAGAATACATGGTCATCTACTTCTGGCTCCTCTATGAATGAGCATCAATCTTTACCCGTCGTGTCGAAATTTCATTCATGTAAACTTATTTCAATCATTTGGTCATCACTATAGGAAAATAATTCTTTGCCTAGTACTAAAAAAACTTGGCAAAAAGCAAATAATACTCGGTAAAGTATTTACCGAGTATTACACTCGACAAATACGAGTCGGTAAAGGTTGCATCAGCAAAGTGTCTTTGCCGAGTGTACTCTTACGGACAATCGGCAAAGACCTTGACGTGTGTCCAGAGTCAACACTCAACAAAGCCTCGGCTGTTGAGATGCTGCCACATCGCCCTACCTTTGGCAAGTGCTGCCTATGACAACACAAGGTGCACCCTCTTTTCCGAGTTTCAGACCTGGGACACACGGCAAAGAGTACTCATGGGCCGCGCGACTAAGAGTGTCTTGACCTGGTTTCGGGTAGTCCGATGATTAGCCACACTCTCTCCACTCAAATTGTGACGGGCCACGAAGCGCGGCGTACGTTTTGCGACATTTCTCGCCCAAATAAGCTAACCGATAACTTTTCACACCTAAATTTAGGCACATGCATACTCGTTGGGTCTTCCCGCTGGACCTTGTGTGGCATGGTGGTTCCACCCAGACGACTAATGCTTTTTCCAGGTTTTTTACTCCCCACGCACCCTTCACCCCCCTGTGGATCGCCTTTTTTAACACTGTAAAATAGGAAACAAAATGATAGAAAATTCAAAAAATAAAATGTTTTCAGACTCTTGTATGTTATGCAACCTACTATTAGGGAAAATTAAAAAAAATTGAATTTTCACTTTTTTGCAAAAAATGGTTTGAAAAATGGTAAAACCGCATTAACTTTTGCATACGACGTCGAAAAAAAACCGTATAATATATCAAAATCATCATGGGAAGAAGTTTACCCGGTTAGCCAAATTTTAGATTCTCAAAATTTCAAATGAAAATACGAAAGCAGGAAATAGTTTTTGCTATAAATTACGGATTTTATATTTTTTTCTAAAAATTAATTTTTTTAATTGCATCCAGCATAAAATTACTATCATTTTTACCCAATTTTTAGATTTTCAAATTTTTAGGTTTTAGGTTTGGCAAAAAATTAATTAATTAAAAAAATTAAAAATAATACAAATTAAAAAGTTAATGTTTATTTATTTATTCAAGATTATTATTATATCATTACGGTTTTTTATTAAAAGAATTATTTGAAATTCAAACAATAAAGAAATGTGACATCGACCAACATGTTAATAGGATTGATATGATACTATTATCACATACATGCGCGCGAAGCACTTGGATGCGGAACGGGATGGAACTCGGAAGTTAAGCGTGCTAGTGCTAGAGTAATGGGAGGATGGGTGACCGAGCGGGAAGTTTGACCACGAGTATGTAATTTAACTAGAGATAAGTGTAGTTAGAGATAGAGATTAAACTATACAAATAACTGAAATAATAGAAATTCTTAAAAAATAAAAAAAAGTGGAGTGAAAAAAATTAGAAAAAAATAAAATTAAAAAATTCACCTGAGGACATTTTTCGTCCCGACAGACGGAACCCACGTGGATGGACCTAAGCAACCGGGACTAGGTGGAGACCTTTAGTCGCGCTTGTTTAGTTCCGGTTGCACAACCGGGACTAAAGCCCATTGTGAACCGGGACTAAAGGCCATTTTTCTACTAGTGATTGTAGCGAAACTAGTTCCAGGAGGATGTGCAGATTATCAGCTGCTCAACAAGTTTAGCACATATTGATTGGTTCTTTACAATCGTGTTTCAGAAATTTTTAGGACGCGAAGCGTGTGTTCCCGTATATTGTTTGCTACTCCCCCGTCTATAAATAGATGTATGAGATTTGCCTAAATCTTGATGTATAGACAGAGTTAGTACTGTTTGTGTGAACAAGTGTGGCGAGCCATCCTGGCTTGCTAGGTCGAACGTCACATCTGCAACTCACGTTTGTTTTCCTCCGAGCGCAGCGCGTGATTCATGTTAGACATGTGATAACGGACTCCACTGAAGACCGATTCTACAGCAGCTATTCTCTCCACCTCTCCCGCACACGATGTGGTCCTTCTACATTGTGATCTCTGGACCGCTCCTGTTGTCACTCCTTCTGGTTATAAGTTTTATTTAATAATCGTTGATGATTACACTCACTTCATGTGGACATATCCCCTAAAAGCGAAATCTGATGTACATGACGTTTTTCAATTTTTCCAAGCATTGTCAGTACTCATTTCAACTTAAAAATTGCTAACATCCAGTGTGACAACGGTAGGGAATTTGATAACCAACAGAATCGTGCTCTTTTTCTCCCTCATGGCACTCTCTTCCGATTTTCCCGCCCCTATACCTCTCCCCAAAATGGCAAGGCCGAGCGCGCCATTCGGACTACTAACAATGTCATTCGCACACTTCTGATTCAGGCTTCTATGCCTCCTCGTTTTTGGGCTGAAGCCATGCACGTTGCCACTCATCTCATCAACCTGCGCCCAACTAAATCTATCCCTAACTCCACTCCTCACGAAGCTCTCTTCTCTACGCCGCCCACCTACGATCACCTACGGGTTTTTGGTTCACTAGTAGACAGACCCCCCTTTAGTACCGGTTCTAAAGGATCTTTAGTACCGGTTTTGGAACCGGTACTAAAGATTCGGTACTAAAGGCCTCCCACCTTTAGTACCGGTTCCTTACGAACCGGTACTAAAGGCTATTTTCGTTTAATTTTTTTTATCCATTTTTTATAATTATTTTTTACTCCTTTTTTATTTTTTTTTCACTCCCTTTTTTTTTTTTATTTTTCTCCACAATTTCTAGTATTTTCGTTAGTCTCTAACTACACTTTATCTCTAGTCAAATTACTTACCCGTGGTCAAACTTCCCGATCGGTCACCCATCCTCACACTACTCCCGCACTAGCACGCTTAACTTCCAAGTTCCATCCCGTTCTACTTCCAAGTACTTCGCGCGCATGTATGTGATAGTAGTATCATATCAATCCTATTAACATGTTGGTCGATGTCACACTTCTTTATTGTTTAAAATCCAAATAATTCTTTTAATAAGAAAAGTAATGATGTAATAATAATGTTGAATAAATAAATAAATTTAATTTTTTAAATTTGTATTATTTTTAATTATTTTTTAAAAATTTTAATATTTTTTTGCCAAACCTAAAATCTGAAAATTTGAAAATCTTATAATTTGCTAAAAGTAATAGTAATATTTTAGGACTCAAAAGATCTTATAATTATTAATTTTAATTTTAAAAAAAATAAAAAATATATAAATTTCTAAATTTCTGGAAAAAAATAAAATCTTCATGCTTTCATATTTTCAGAATCTAAAAATGGCTAACCGGGTAAATCCAGGTGAATTCGGATGTAACTTTTTCTCACGATGATTTTGATATATTATACGCATTTTTCCGACATCGTATGCAAAAATTAATGCGATTTTACCATATTTTAATTTTTTTTTGCAAAAAAGACGAAATTCGAATTTCTTAATTTCACCGAATAGTAGGTTGCATAACATACAAGAATCTGAAAACATTTTATTTTTTTAATTTTCTATCATTTTCATTTGTATTTCACCGAATAGTAGGTTGCATAACAAGCAAAAAAGGACCCTTTAGTACCGGTTCGTGTCACGAACCGGTACTAAAGGTTTTTCGTCTGACGCTAACCCTTTAATACCGGTTCGTGACACGAACCGGTACTAAAGGTCCTTACGAACCGGTACTAAAGACCTGGGCAGTGCAACCGGTACTAATGCACCCTTTAGTACCGGTTCGTAAGGAAACCGGTACTAAATGGTTGGACGAAAGCCCCTTTTTCTACTAGTGGTTGCCTATGTTACCCAAACATCGAAGCTCAGACCCGCCACAAACTTGATCCTAGATCCCTCCCTTGTGTTTTCATCGGCTACCCCACTCAACACAAAGGATACCGCTGCCTTGATCTCCACTCGGATCGCGTCATCATTTCCCGCCATGTCACATTCGACGAAGCCATCTTCCCGTTCTCCACCAACCCTATTCCCGATCTTCCATCCTATGACTTTCCCCACGATGAACCCATCCCTGATTCTTCGTCCTCTTCCTTTCCCGGCGCTGCCTCGGCAGACTTTCCTCCCGATCCTCTGCCGCGGCAGCCTACCACGGCACCCGCTTCTCCTATATCTCTGCCGCGGACACCCAGCACTCCTTCCACTTCTCCGGCGCCCGCCTCTTCTGCCTCATCTTCCGATCACCCCACTCCGTCTCCCGTGATCCCCTCTCATGCCATTCCCGTGCAACCTCCAGCCAATCCTCATCCCATGCGCACACGCGCCAAATCTGGTTTTCAGCTTCCCCGTAAGCATCTGAATTTCATCACCACCCCCTCCATCTCACCTATCCCTCGCACTTACCGCTCTGCTCTCCAGGATCCTCATTGGGCTCGCGCTATGCGTGAAGAGTTCGATGCCCTTCTCCTCAACGATACATGGCGTCTCGTTCCATCTCCTCCCGGTGCCAATATCGTTAGCGGCAAATGGGTATATCGCCACAAATACAACTCCGATGGTACTCTCGCTCGCTACAAAGCGCGTTGGGTTGTTCGCGGTTTTAGCCAAGAACATGGCATCGATTACGACGAAACTTTCAGCCCCGTCGTTAAGCCGTCCACCATTCGACTTGTCCTTTCCATTGCCGTTTCCTCTCACTGGCCCGTCCATCAAATGGACGTTAAAAACGCCTTCCTTCACGGCACCCTCAACGAACTAGTCTACTGTCAGCAGCCCAAGGGATTTGAAGATTCTGCTCTCCCCGATCATGTTTGTCTTCTCCAAAAATCCCTATACGGTCTAAAGCAAGCACCACGTGCTTGGTTTCAGCGTTTTGCCCACTTCATCACCTCCGCCGGTTTCACATCATCTCGCTGCGACACTTCTCTTTTTATCCATCATTCCTCGGCCGGCACTGCTTATTTACTTCTCTATGTAGACGACATAGTGCTCACGGCATCCTCCACCATTCTACTTCAGACTATCATATCTTCTCTCAAATCTGAATTCAGCATGACCGATCTCGGCCCTCTCTCCCATTTCTTAGGCATCTCTGTTTCTCGCTCTTCTGCGGGTCTGTTTCTCTCTCAGCGCCAGTACGCCCTCGACATTATCGATCGTGCTGCCATGACCGAGTGCAACACTGCCAACACCCCTATCGACGCCGGATCCAAACTCTCTCTCCATGACGGTGACCTCCTGGATAATCCCACTCATTACCGCAGCCTCGCTGGTGCGTTGCAATACCTCACCCTTACCCGTCCCGATCTCTCTTACGCCGTTCAACAAGCATGTCTTTTCATGCATGCCCCTCGCACACCTCATCTCAATCTCGTCAAACGAATCATTCGCTATGTCAAAGGCACTCTTGATCACGGCCTCTCCATCACTCCCACCTCCGATTCCTCCCTTGTGGCCTACTCTGATGCGGATTGGGCGGGTTGTCCCGACACCCGTCGCTCGACATCAGGGTTCTGCGTCTTTCTCGGCGATAATCTGATTTCCTGGTCCTCCAAAAGGCAACTTACCGTGTCCCGCTCCAGTGCTGAGGCTGAATACCGAGCTGTTCCCATGTTGTTGCAGAGTGTTGTTGGCTTCGACAGGTAATGCAGGAACTTCATCGACCTGTTACTCGGTGTACGGTTGTGTACTGTGATAATGTCTCTGCTGTCTACATGTCTGCTAACCCTGTTCAGCATAAGCGGACCAAGCACATCGAGATCGACATCCATTTCGTCAGGGATAAAGTGGCTTTGGGCGAATTCAGGGTGTTGCATGTTCCAACTACTTCTCGGTTTGCCGATATATTCACCAAGGGCCTTCCTACTGCTGTCTTCAACGAGTTCCGTACCCAGTCTCACCGTTCGTCGGGCCGACGATGTGACTGCGGGGGGATGTTAGACATGTGATAACGGACTCCACCGAAGACCGATTCTACAGCAGCTATTCTCTCCACCTCTCCCGCACACGTTGTGCATATCGCACGTTGTGCATGATCCTACTTAGCTGGATCTCAACTGTACTCTCCTCTCCTCCCTCGTGTGTAACTCTTCTATATAACTGAACCCCACGAGGACGAATATAGTATGCATACATACAGTTGATTATTACTCTTTCAATTCACTCACCGTAGACGTGACCCACTGCTAACACAAAATTCAGAACTGGACGCGATAAATACACACTCATTGCGTGGGCACCTCCGTCCCAGTTTGTAGAACCTGCGCGTATTCTAGATCAACAGTTTGAGTAGATCGTCAATTTAACTAGTAATATAATATAAATTGTATATATAAAAGTTATACCTTTATAAAGTAGAACATCTAAACTTTCTGATGATATGTATTTTGTAATATATACTATATTTTACGTTGGGTGAACCACACAGTGAAGAAAACAAAGGAATATGGTAATGATGAGCACACTCTGGCAGTGAGGAAGCCTAAAGGCAGGAAATACTAAAAATATAATGTCTACGAACTGAATCCTTGCAATCCTCGACTATATATTCAAGGCTTTGAAAGCACCGCATAACAGATCAACACTAACTTTGCCGCAGTTAACTATCAAACTGGTAGGTACTTCCTTCGATCCAAATTATTTATCTCCAACACGGATGTATCTAAAGTTCTAGAGATATTTTAGTTCTATATATATATCTATACTAGCGATAATTAATATGAATCGAAGGAAGTACTATATTTTTAGAAAGATCATGCAGAAGTTCGGCAAATTATCCTGTTGGAGATAGCTTCACGCGTCAGGCGCGATTAACACCTCGTTTCTTTGTTTTCAACATGGGAAGAAGTAAACCTCCGTTTCTAAATATAAGTTCTAGTTTTTTTGGCACGGATATTAAAGAACCCATATTGAGAGAAAATTATACCGGGTTTAGACGGGATTACCCCTATACATTTGACTTGAGAAAATATAGAACTTTGAATAAAATAAGAAAATATAATAAAATCCCTGGAAAAATGGTGTGTCACACTAAATTCTAAATTTTGGATTTTCTTTCTTAAAAAACTATATGGATTATATTCAGGAACGGAGGGAGTATATTTTACTACCAATTGATCTAGGATAACACGTAGGTACTCCCTCCCTGCCTTCAGTAATGTAAGACCTTTTCGATTTAATATAGATTCACTTACTTTTTATTAATGTGATGCTTTTTAGTATATAGGTTTACTTTTATTGGTTCATATCTCGTCCACTTTGATATATCTAGAAAGACGTTTTGACTTATAAAGCACATGGTTCTTTTATTTTTAAATACATCTTAAACATATTTTAAAATGTTAAAAAATTGAAACTGAAAATTCACACGTACATCTTCATATGCTATGCACCAACAAAGTCGTTTTATGAAAATCTGACTTGTCGTGTGACGTGTGTAAAAAAGATAAAATTCGGTGCTAAAATAAGACCTTTAGCAAGACAAATTTTCTCTTTTTTTCATAGACCACAAAAAATATCGGGTTTTCACGAAACTTGACAAACACACGTATATTATGGGGATATACATGTAGAATTTTTTGTCAAACTTTTTCGACTCTTAAAAATATGTTTTTGTGATAGAGGGAGCATATGCATCTGGGAACCGTATTGACTTTCCGTAGAAAGGCTTACATTACATTATTGAATAGATGGAGTATATTTCTTAGAAATAATGGAAATACCTATGGTTTTAGGTCAAGTTGTCACATATTGCAAAAACTTGTTTAATCACATTTTTACATGTTGGGCCCACATTTAAGCAATGACTTGACCCTCTCTCTCATGCATTTGGTCGAGTACCTGATGTGTGCACCTGCAGCCTCTTGACCAAGTTCGTCGCTCCAGTGAACTGCATGTCCGTGCTCGGGTCCGGCAGCTGCAGTAAGCACGGACACGCTCCGTCCACCTAGTGTCGGCCGGCGGACATGGCATCGACCACAACACCAGCAGCAGGACACAGCCGCTCGCCGACGTTTCACCGCTGTAGCATGCTACGCGCCGCCGGTGGTGCCGAACCAGAGTGCGCACCTTAGCCATGGAGCACACCCCCTTCAATCAGTTCGAACTTTTGGTTTAATTAGCTAGTGCATCAATCTTTCATCACTGGTAGAAAAATGGCCTTCCGGGAAGCCCCATTAGTCGCCAAAATATAGGAACCGCGACTAATGGGGTCTTTAGTCGCGGTTCGTGTGGCGAACCGCGACTAAAGAGCTGGGCCCAGCGCGCTCGCTGGCCAGCTGGTGGACGGGAGGGGCGTTAGTCGCGGTTGGCCAGGCCAACCGCGACTAAAGGTCCCCGAAGGCCTTTAGTCGCGGTTGGCCAGGCTAACCGGGACTAAAGGCCCATCCCTATAAAAGGGCCTCAGCTCACAGCACTTAGCCATTTGGTGCCACTTCTCTTCATAAGCTTCACAAGGGGGTGTAGGTTTGCTTTTGGTTCCTCTTATGCACACAAGGTGTTTGATAAAAATGCCCCAAGAGTATGAAACAAACATGATATGAAGTGTTGGAGCCACACTTGAGCTTCCTTATTTATTTTTTCCTCCTCGATCGCGGTTAGCAACTTGAACCGTTTCATGTGTCATTCATAAAATATGCATGTGTGTAGTTCATTGTTTAATTTATATTGTTTGTAGCTAGTTAGTTTAACAAATGCATGATGGTTAATTATATATTTTATATTATAATAATGCAGATGAATCGGCAATGGATGTACGGTAACCGACTCTCCGGCGAGTTCACTACGGGTTTGAAAGATTTCCTCGTAGTGGCTAATGCGAACAAGCAGGGGAGTTTTGTTATCTGTCCATGTGTTAACTGTAAGAATCAGAAGGGTTACTCTTCCTCAAGAGATGTTCACATGCACCTGCTTCGGCACGGTTTCATGCCAAGCTATAATTGTTGGACCAAGCATGGAGAAAGAGGGGTTATAATGGAAGAAGATGAAGAAGGGGATGATTTCATCGATGAAAGCTATCTTGCTCATTTCGGTGATACTTTCATGGAGGATGCTGAAGGTGAAGGGGAAGGTGAAGGGGAAGGTGAAGAAGAGGCACGTGATGAGCCCACTGATGATCTTGGTCGGACCATTGCTGATGCACGGAGACGCTGCGAAACTGAAAAGGAGAGGGAGAATTTGGATCGCATGTTAGAGGATCACAGAAAGGCGCTGTACCCCGGATGCGATGATGGTCTGAAAAAGCTGGGCTGCACAATGGATTTGCTGAAATGGAAGGCACAGGCAGGTGTAGCTGACTCGGCATTTGAAAACTTGCTAAAAATGTTGAAGAATATGTTTCCAAAGAATAACGAGTTGCCCGCCAGTACGTACGAAGCAAAGAAGGTTGTCTGCCCTCTAGGTTTAGAGGTTCTGAAGATACATGCATGCATCAACGATCGCATCCTCTACCGCGGTGAATACGAGAATTTGAATGAATGCCCGGTATGCACTTGCATTGCGTTATAAGATCGAGGCGATGACCCTGGTGGCGATGTTGAGGGCCAGAAACCCAGGAAGAGGGTTCCCGCCAAGGTGATGTGGTATGCTCCTATAATACCACGGTTGAAACGTCTGTTCAGGAATAAAGAGCATGCCAAGTTGTTCCGATGGCATAAAGAGGACCGTAAGTCTGACGGGGAGTTGAGACACCCCGCAGATGGAATGCAATGGAGAAAGATCGACAGAGAGTTCAAAGATTTTGCAGCTGACGCAAGGAACATAAGATTTGGTCTAAGTACAGATGGCATGAATCCTTTTGGCGAGCGAGCTCCAGCCATAGCACCGGCCCGTGACTCTATGCATCTACAACCTTCCTCCTTGGTTGTGCATGAAGCGGAAGTTCATTATGATGCCGGTGCTCATCCAAGGTCCGAAGCAACCCGGCAACGACATCGATGTGTACCTAAGGCCATTAGCTGATGAACTTTTACAGGTGTGGAGCAGACACTGGTGTCCGTGTGTGGGATGAGCACAAAGAAGAGGAATTTGACCTACGAGCGTTGCTTTTCGTAACCATCAACGATTGGCCTGCTCTTAGTAACCTTTCCGGACTGTCAAATAAGGGATACAATGCATGCACGCACTGCTTACATGAGACTGAAAGTGTACATTTGCCAAATTGTAATAAGAACGTGTACCTTGGGCATCGTCGATTTCTTCCGAAAATTCATCCGAGTAAGAAAGAAAGGCAAGCATTACAACGGCAAGGCAGATCACCGGCCGAAGCTCTGCGGAACGTACTCGGTGCTGAGGTATTTGATATGGTCAAGGATTTGAAAGTCATCTTTGGAAAGGGTCTCGGCGGACAATCGGTTCCGAAGGGAGCTGACGGGCACGCAGCCATGTGGAAGAAGAAATCTATATTCTGGGAGCTAGAATATAGGAAAGTCCTAGAAGTCCGCTCTGCAATCGACGTGATGCACGTTACGAAGAATATTTGCGTGAACCTCCTAAACTTCTTGGGCGTGTATGGGAAGACAAATGATACAAAGGAAGCACGGCAGGACCAGCAACGTTTGAAAGACCCTGATAACCGGCATCCGGAATGGTTTCAAGGTCGTGCCAGCTACGCTTTGACCAAAGAAGAGAAGGTCATCGTTTTTGAATGCCTGAGCAGTATGAAGGTCCCGTTTGGATTCTCGTCCAATATAAAGAGAATAATAAACATGGCGGAGAAAAAGTTCCAAAACCTGAAGTCTCACGACTGCCACGTGATTATGACGCAATTTCTTCCGATTGCTTTGAGGGGGCTCCTGCCGGAAAATGTTCGAGTAGCCATTGTGAAGCTATGTGCATTCCTCAATGCAATCTCTCGAAGGTAATCAATCCGGAAGTTCTACCACGGTTACGGAACGATGTGGTCCAATGTCTTGTCAGTTTCGAGTTGGTGTTCCCGCCATCCTTCTTCAACATTATGACGCACCTCCTGGTTCACCTAGTCGAAGAGATTTCCATTCTCGGTCCTGTATTTCTACACAATATGTTCCCCTTCGAGAGGTTCATGGGAGTATTAAAGAAATATGTTCGTAACCGTGCTAGGCCAGAAGGAAGCATCGCCAAGGGCTATGGAAATGAGGAGGTAATTGAGTTTTGTGTTGACTTTGTTCCTGACCTTAAGCCGATTGGTCTTCCTCGATCGCGGCACGAGGGGGCCGGCTGAAAGACAGAGGCGGGAAGAGGGGCCGACGGAAAGACAGAGGCGGAAAGAGGGGGCCGGCGCCGGAAAGACAGAGCCTCCTCCTTCGAATCTGGCCATGTATCCGCGCCGGAAAGACGGAACCACTTTATTGAACAAAAACAACCGACAACAACTTTATAAACTAAATTTAAACTAATAGAACCGACAACGACTTTATTGAAATCTCTACTACTTAAAAAGACTAAACATAATCCTTATTCTGCCCACCCTTAATACGTCAAGCGCTTCCGTCGTACGTGGTGCTCCTTCGTCGCGCATCGCCCACACCAAATGGGCCAAGCCCAACAAATCAGTCTCCGCTACACCGTCCTTCTTCCGGGCCTCTTTGTCCTCTCCTCGCCTCCATCCTCGCCCGCGGCCGCCGACCTGCGTCCTCGCCTGCAGCCGTCGCCCCTGCGTCGTCCGCGGCCGCCGCACGTCCATCCTCGCCCGTGGCCGCCGACCTGCGTCCTCGCCCGCAGCCGCCGCCCCTGCGTCGTCCGCGGCCGCCGCACGTCCATCCTCGCCCGCAGCCGTCGATCCGCGTCCTCATCCGCAGCTGTCGATCCACGTACTCGCCTGCGGCCGGCCAAATCTCTGTCCTCGCGCAGCCGCTGTTGTCCTCCGTCGCCCACGGGCGCTGTCGTGGTCTTCGTCGAATCGTCGCTGCGGAAGTGCGGACGGATCTCGTCCACGCCGTCAAAAGGCAGAGAAGTAAGTTAGTGTTTTACTTCTCTATTGTTGACTTGTATAGTTGTATAGTTGTAGATGAATTTCTACAAACATTAGATTTGCTTCTGTGTGTAGACAATTAAATACTTGATAACTTGGTATATAGATGCAGAACGAAAACATATTTTTGGTCAGATCTCTGCTTCTTTGCTTCATAGTCAGATGAACTCAGATCTGATATTTCTTAACATTTTTGGCAGATGGAGAACGGGAAATTACTACTACAAAGAATGACATCATTGTGATAGAACCTTGGGCAAGATGCAATTTGTGTAGCTTCACTTGCAGAGCCAACCCACGGAATGGGACCTCGATACTTTACATACATCTTCAACATAGGCATAATATGTGATGATTTGGATGTTCTATCAGAGTGTCATTCTTGTGAACTGTTGACATTTTGTTGTATTTCTATTAAGTGCTATTGTAAACGATAAAAACATCTGTATTTTTGCTGCTAAGATCGCTAGGAAATTATCAGTGTCGGGCTGTCGGGCTGGGCTTCGGGCCGTCGGGCTTCTAATCGGGCCGGGCTCGGGCCTGGAAAAACGTGAATCCCGTCGGGCCGGGTCGGGCCTGGGCCTAAACTTTAGGCGTCGGGCTGCCCGAAGCCCGGCCCAGCCCGAGATATGCCCAGGTATAATTCCCCGCCGCCACCGCAGGAATCCCAGACAAAGGCTGCGCGCCCTCACGATGGAGGTGGAAAAATGGGCGGGGGGATGTCTCATCCTCGGAAAGGCCGGGCTGGAGTTCTTGAATGGAGTCGGCAAGGGTGTGGAGACGCACATCGCGGAGCGGTATCCGTGGACGCCGCGAAGTCTACTCCCGCCTATTCCTCCTTCGTTCCATGGCCGCCGCCTCCATGCACCTCAAGCTCTGTGATGGGACTGGAGCCAGGGTCGTGGGCGACAACGATGTTGCGCCCGTCGCCGCTACTCCCCCTATGAGTTATGATGGGTTCGTTCCTTACTTGCCTCTCTTTTTGTTGTATCCTTGTATGGTATCTGTCCTCTGAATGTACCGGATACATATCATTGATGTTGATCATTCGTTGGTGACCTCCGGTGGCTGGTTGGAAGGGAGTTCCTCCTTGAAAAACGTACCAAACCATAGGTCGGCACATGATTCTTGGCCTGTCCTCTTGTTCCTCATATTCTTAGTGCTTGATTTCCTGAATTGCAGAACTGAAATTACTCTTCTCTGATCAGGCATAAAGTCCAGTCCAAACACGCAAATGCGGAAACCTGATTGTTAATATGCTAATATTTCTGCCCTACATATGATTTTAGTTGTGCCTGCATGTGTGAAGGGAGATTATAGTTGCAAGATCTGAAAGCTATACATGCTTCTTGGTAATGGACTCTTCAGTTGGTACTTGATGATCTTTCAATATATATTGATTGTGTTGGATCGTATATATTTTTTAGATGGATAGCGAGTTGTATGTAGTAAGGGTTATTGGGAGGGGAGACTGAAACTAAGATCTATCCGGTGAGTTGAGGTAAAAGGTGGGGTGCCAGAAATATTCAATGTGATGTATGTACAAAATCACTTTTGATGCTAAAACTTTTGTACATATATTTCATGGTATTTTTCCACATACACTTGTATGTATATTTCATCATACTTGCCACATTATATGGTGTCAGTTAGTACACTGCAATGGAGTCAACAAAAGAGTTCTATAAGGAGAAGCATGCAGCAACTTTCTGTACGTGCAGAAACACACTACTTTATTTATTTATTTTGGGTTCAAAACAAACTTAGCTTAAGTACCATATATATGTTGTTGACCCAGGCTATTGTATAATACAGTGTACAACATGTATTCTGAACTCAAGATGGGTAAAATCATCATATGATTAGTATCAGTTGTTTTAAAAACAAATCACATACTGTTGATTTCATTTTATTTCCAATAAAAGCACTGCATTTTTTCATTTCCCTTTTTTCAACCATCATGCAAAAATAATAAGTGCCCTCATGTTTCTATTTCTGTTGAGATTTCCTTTCTTCTTGCAGGGGATTATCAGAGAAGTGTCTGCAAGAGTTGTCTGCCACCACCAGAGCAGATTCCAGATAAAAGGTAGTTATTCTACTACCATTTTCCTTTGTGTTGCAGCGTTTCTATTTGATTGATCGTTTTCTTTTCTTGCAAGAGTCAAATATCAGTTACTAAGGACAAATCTGATAAACCAGTTCAGATGCATGTGTTAACTTTTTGCCTTCATGATCTTTGTGTCTTCAAATGATTTGAGCCTAGCCTTTTCTCTCAAAATGAATATTGCAAATAGTTGCAGAAGGTCTGATCTAGAATGCACTTGTAAAGATATATGTTTCTAGCTAGCGTGCTTTATTTTATATTTCTATATCAGCTTCTATAATATTAATGATTTGTTTCTCGTGTATAATTAACAGCTTTACAAGTAGTCTGTGGTCACAGACTTTATCCAAGATCATCTTCTTGTGCCTGTTTGGCGGTTTCATGTACTTGAGACCACTAGAATTATGGAATCCAGAGAAGCGAATATTCTTTGAACTTAACATTTGAAATTTCTAGGATTGTTTTAGTTTGCTGAAATCGACCTCCATAGAGAATTTGAAATTTGTATGACTGTGCTTCTGTACGTAACTTAGGATAGTTCCCCCTGTGGATACATAAAGGAAGCCACCAGCCCGCAAGCAAGTACAAGAATACACAAGTTTCATTGGAATGGGTTCTTTTGTGGATATGATAAGGTTGTACTCGAGATAATTTGAGAAGTAGACGCGGAATAACCTGTGTAAACTGTTTATGTTGTTCTGATCACTATTTCTTACAACTGACATTATTTATTTCTAAATGCAGCTTTTTGTTAGATCCGATATCCGGTGAGCTACACCGGTGATCCTTATCTTGCAGTTTTCTTTCAGTTTTTTCATCCTCGTAAGTATTTCCATTACTTTCTCTTTTACCAAATTTTATCCAATGTAATATGTACTATTGTTTCATGCAAAACGATTAAGGTCTCCTGGCCACTTAGCAAATAGTAATCATAACTTCGAAACTAAAATACCCTTCTAAGTAAGAAGAGAAAAATACAAATCATGGAGAGCTAGAAATTTCAGAGATGGGGCTCATACAAAATTCCTCTGTAGGTTAAGCTTTAATAATATCTCTTGCTTATTTTCGCATACATCAGGATTTCTTTCAGTCAAATGGTACTAATAGGCAAGCTTAGCTGTAAGACCCATGTGTTTTTGTATGAGGCAAGCTTAGCTGTAAGGCCCATGTGTTTTTGTACTGATATCCTTGAGGAGGTTCCATTAAGAGCTCTATGTTCAAGATCATGATGTTTTATCTTCGTTATTTCATGGAGAGCTCGAAGTTTCAGAGATGGGGCTCATACAAAATGTCTATAGGTTAGGCTTTAATAATATCTCTTGCTTATTTTCATATACATTAGAGCATCTCCAGTCGCGTCCCCAAACCGTCCCCCAAAGCGCATCGGATTGAGCGTTTGGGGGACGTGTTTTGTTCGTGCCGCGTTTAGGGGACGTCGCTCCCAGTCGCGCCCCCAAACACCCTCTCCAAATAAATATTGGTGCACGAAAATAAATATTTTCATTCAAATTTGATTATATATTACAAAGTTGCTGATCGGCCGTCTCGTCCGGGTGCGGCCCGTCATCGTCGGACCACTCGAACTCGTCCTCGTCGTCCTCCACCTCGGTCTCCTCCTCCTTCGCCTCGGCCTCCGCCTCCTCCATTGGTGCCTCCTCCTCATCCGTTGGCACCTCCATCATCGCCGCCGCCAACTCCTCCACCCGCCTCCCCCAGGCCGCCTCCGTTGCCGCCAGCGCCGCCTCCGTTGCCGCCAGCGCCGCCTCCCACTGCTGACGCTCCTCCGCCACCAGCTGCTACTGGCGCTCGATCGCCTCCCGCCGCCGGCGCTCGATCGCCTCCCGCCGTTCACGGTACTGTGCCTCCCGCTCCTCGCGCTGGCGGGGACGCTCATCAGCCCACTGCTGGCCCATCTCCTCCGTCCGGCGCCGCCGCGCCTCTTCTGCCGTGGAGGTGTCAAATGCCGCAATGGTGTCCGCCAACGCCTCCTCCTGCCACGCTGCTGCTGTCGCGCGCTCATCAGCTGCGGGGTCAGGGGCGTAGAACGCCGCTACATCCGCCGCGTGCGCCGCCTCACGCTGCCGGCAGGCCTGCTGCTCGAGTGCCTCCCACCGCTCCTGACTAGAGCCACGCCAAAGAGGCACCCCTCGTTGCCGCCGCTCTTCCCGGGCGGCGGCGTCGATGTCGAACTGCGAATCCGGTGGAGGAGGTGGTGGTGGAGAAGACGACGGTGGAGGGAACTGGCCATCGCCGGGGCGGTTCATCATTGCGCACTGGTGGTGGAGGAGACGGCGGTAGAGCGATGATGGCTGTGCTTGTGGCGGAAAAAAGGGGTGCTGGTGGCTGTGGTGGCTGCCATTGAGCCGGGAGGGCCTTTTATAGACGCCGGCATCGGGAAGAAAGCGCGAGAAGAGGCGAGAAGAGGCGGGAAGAAAGCGTGGGAACGCGCGGTGGCGTGCGGACGCCGGCGACGCGTGGAGGCTGCGCAGCAGCGACGAGACATCTCTCCTGCCCCTCCGTCGCCATTAAGGCAAAGATGCCGTCGTGTGTCACTGCGCGCGAATAACTTCCGCCGCGAGGTAGGCGATTGTTAGGTCCAAACTTGAATGAGTCGATGATGCGTCGGCCCCGCCACTCTCCGCCTCGCTTTTTGTTGTGTCCGGCGTGCCCGGAGCATCCCGTGTGGGGCGGGGACGGGCTCGAGGCGCCAGACACCGTATCGAGCCGTGCTGTACAAAAAAGGGCGTTGGGGGACGCGGCTGGGAACGTTTTTTTTATCTGGCGCGTCCAAATCGCTTGGGAGACGGTTTGGGGGACGCTACTGAAGATGCTCTTAGGATTTCTTTCAGTCAAATGGTTCTACTAGGCTTTATGTTTCAAGATCATGATGTTTTACCTTCCCCCTTTATTTCTGGGGGAGCATATATGTAGTTTAGGATGCTAGAAGGAAAATCAGCAAAGGTTTCGGCAAGCATCATGTATAGTTCTAGCGCTTCTTCTAATTCTACGATTGATGACTTACAGCCAGGACATTTTTCCTCTAAAACAATATGGAGAAGCTGATGTCCTGAAAAGTGTCAGGAGTGTTGGCGGGGTTACCTCCTACTGCAGTTCTTTGTGAAACTAACGATGATGGAACTTCAAAAAAATCGCACACTTGATAATTCACAAAGTTATGTACACATTTACCGCAGAAATGTTCTCATTTTTATACTATTCATGATGCCATAGGTTTTAATTTTTTTTTTCATTTCCTCTTCGTTGAGCAGGGAAAGCCGGTCATGTGATTTTGGCTGCTGCTTATTCCCTGCCCCATTGTGAAAGTATAGACAAGGCTTAAATAATTAGATTGCCTAACATACCTCAATCATACGTGCAATTAAGTCTGCAATGTAGCATTTTGAATATCTTCACACAGTGACCGCAATTAGTCTTCGCCAGCTGCTGGCTTCAATTTCTCCTCAACGTGTACGCGGGTCATGGTACCTATTGCGGTCCCTACCCGGATCTCTACCCGGAACACATGTGTGGGACTTAATGCGGAAAAGTAACAAGAAGATCTAGAACTTGAAACCGCGTAGATGCATAATAATGTTATCTTGTTATTCTGCTCTGTATTATCACGTTGTACGCAGTACATTATGATATCATTGATTTATTTTGAATTTTTATATTGAGTTGTGAATTTTATATGTGTATTGGGAAATAAAATTGAAGGACCCGTGGCATCGCACGGGCATTTGTACTAGTTACAATAAAATAGATAAATTACTAGTCTAGTCTCTACTCGTCGTCGGAGGTTGTCTCCGTCCAAATGTCATCCCACCGAGGGTCGTTTTCGGTCCAAGTTGTATTCCGGTTCTCGAGCTCGAAGGCGGCGACGGCCCGACGGTGGCGCTGTTGGACCTGCGTTGTGCCCTAAGGTTAGCAAAGAACGCGTCGGTGTTGTCGACATCGTTGGGAAGCTGCGCCCTCCACTGGCGCATCAACTGCTCGTCGCGCTCGGCGATGGCGATCCTGCGATGCAACTGGCGGTGCCGGCGACGGTCCTCGTCGTCGACGAGGCACGGCGGTGGCGCAAGGAACTCCGCCTCCTCTAGCGATTCAACATCCGGGAAGTTCATGTCGCGCCCTGGCAGCCGAAAGCGCCACGCCGCCGCGTCGTAAGCGCGCGCCGCCAGCTCCGGCGTGTTGTACGTGCCGAGGGTGAGGCGGAAGCCACCGGCGCGTATCTCGGCGGTGAACCTACCGCTCGGACGCACTCGAACGCCACAGAAACCGGACGCCCCTCGACGACGTGGAGCCATCCCGGAGATGAATGAGCGGAGGCGGTGGCGACGTGTGGTTGCGCCCGCACTCGTCGCTCTATATAGCGCACGCGGGGCATGGCACGTGTAAGCAACGGCTACACACGTCGCACGCCGGCGTCGGCGGGGAGAGGCACGTGGAAGCGGTGGCTACACGTCGCACGGGAAAAAGACAGGAGGCGGGAAGAAAGTGGCGGGTGGGATAAGGATGTTTGGGTAATCTTTAGTCCCGGCTGGAGGGTGCAACCGTGACTAAAGCTAGCGGGAAGAACTGGCGGGAAGACTAAATGTTTGGGTATTTTTAACATTTAGAAATGAATTAGTTTTATTTTTCTGAATTTTTTGATATATTATTTGAATTTTTAAGATTTTTAAATGAATTAGTTTTATTTTTCTGAATTTATTGATATAATATTTGTATTTTTAACATTTTTAAATGAATTAGTTTTATTTTTCTGAATTTTTTGATATATTATTTGTATTTTTAAGATTTTGAATTGAATTAGTTTTATTTTTCTGAATTTATTGATATATTATATGTATTTTTAAGATTTTTAAATGAATTAGTTTTATTTTTCTTTACTTTTTGATATATTATTTGTATTTTTCAGATTTTGAAATGAAATAGTTTTATTTTTAACATTTTGAAAAAGAAAAGTAATTTGAAAAAGAAAAGTAATTTGCAAAAGAAAAGTAATTTGAAAAAGAAAAGTAATTTGAAAAAATACCTTTAGTCGCGGTTGGCTAAAGGGTATTTTTCCGCGGGAAACGAAAACCCGGCGAAAATACCCTTTAGTCGCGGTTGGTGTGGCCAACCGCGACTAAAGGGTACCCTTTAGTCGCGGGTCGCCTCCCCAACCGCGACTAAAGGGGGGGGGGCTATAAATACGCGCGCGGCGCCTGAGCGGTCAGTTCCTCTTCTTCTCCGCGCGAACGACTCTGCAGCGAAGCCCTGCCCGCCCCGCCGATCGACCGCGCCGCCGTCGCCCCGTTCCTCACGCCGCCGTCGTCGTCGCTCCTCACGCCGCCGTCGCCGTCGCTCCTCATGCCGCCGTCGCCGCGCCCGAGCTGCCGACCGCGCGCCGCCCCGTTCTTCGACCGCCGCCGTACGTCTCGCCGTTCCCCGACGCCAACGACGCCGCCCGATCCCGCCGCTCGCCGCCGTTCCCCGCGCAGAGCCGCGCGCTGTGCTTGCCGGCGCCACCACGCGCCCCCACTCGCAGCGTCGCCGCATGCCCGCCGAAGATGACCGCCGCCGCCGCCCACCGTACCGCGCGCTGCGGGAGAGAGAGAGAGGGCGCGGGGAGCGCCAGTACACGGCCGGCACCCCTGCCTCTCTCGTTTTTTTTTGTTTTTTTAACTTAACTAAAAATTTGTATACTAACAAAATTTTGACTTAACAAAATTTAACAAATATGTAATATATAGTATAATGTATATAATTTTGTACTCCCTCGAAATTTTGACATAACAAAAATTTACTTAACAAAAATGTGTTAGGTTAACAAAAATTTACACATGTAATAGTATAATGTAACTAAAATTTTACTTAACAAAATTTAGACTTAATGTAACTAAAATTTTACTTAACAAAATTTAGACTTAATGATCAAAATGGTTCACCAACGCTGTTATTCCCGGGAATATTGATCCAGTGAGGTTATTCTGGCTTGCGAGGAACGATCCTGTGCAATACTAGAGTGCTCCTGTGCACGACTGTTATACCTTGTTTTTGTAATGGCCTATCTTCTTTAAAAAGCCGAAAGATAAGGGTTCGGTAACCCGAACGTTTGGTTTGCTTTAACATCATTCTTTCTATAGCGTAGCTATTCCCTTGATGTTGACTATCCATTTTAAGGGAAAGGGATTTCTTACTATACAAAAGTCTCCAATTTGGCCTATTTACCCGAGCTCAAGTACCATCTATCAGAAACCTTCCTAAATTGCTGTTTAAGTTTTACTTAACAAAATTTAGACTTAATGATCAAAATTTTAACTTAAGAAAAATTTTACTTAACAAAATTTAGACTTAATGATCAAAATTTTAACCGCGTGACCGAGAGGGGGCGGCGAGGGTTATGTGTCCTCGGCACCGCCACCGCCCTCTCGGTCACCGCCACACCGGTCTCTCGGTCACGCGGTCACTGCGTCCCCCCTTTCAATTCGCCACCGCCATCGGTCTCTCGGTCACTGCGTCCCCCCTTTCAATTCGCCACCGCCATCGGTCTCTCGGTCACGCGGTCACTGCGTCCCCCCTTTCGCCACCGCCATCGGTCTCTCGGTCACGCGGTCACTGCGTCCCCCCTTTCGCCACCGCCACCGGTCTCTCGGTCACGCGGTCACTGCGTCCCCCCTCTCGCCTCCCTCGTCGCCCTCTCTCTTTATATGTAGAAGATATGTGATAATGCTGGCATATACACAATTAATTTGTTTTTACTACATGTTTTCGGGACCGACATATGGCGGACGATAGAGCTGACCCGATTATGGACAACTATGATCCGGACGGCCGAAGACCATATGTTCGGCATCATAAACGGCGATATTGTATATGTGCCGACCGTACAAGAAGAAGATGATATCTCTTCTTATCTGAACCTTGACGGTGAAGATGAAGGGCGCCGTAAGCAAGATGATGCCGAAGAAACGTCGATAAACGACGATCTTCAATTGGAAGTAGAAACCACCTCCGGCGCCGAGGTATATATATACATTGAGCCTCTGGTGATACAAACTAACTGATTTGAACAAACTAACTCTCTTTCTTATTTTAGCCCTCGGCCGGATCGTCGAAACAATCGAGTACGTCGTCAAAGCGTGGCGCAACCAAGACGATGAAACAAGGAGAAACATGCACCATCGAGGTTGTCGACAGTGCAACCGGCAGGCAGCTGGAGCCCCGCAAGAACGCCACCAAGTTTGTCAACCAATGCGGAGCCATTGTTAGAGACAACGTCTCGATCACCGTCCGGGAGTGGAATGAGCCAAAGAAGGCACGAGTTGGTTTCACTTTTGTCGATGAGAGAACAAAAAAGATTGCTTCAAGAAGCTTATGGAACATTTCGTTCTACCTCCGGAATACCACAAATTCGATGAGGAGGGTAACAAGATTGAGGAAAACAAGGAGAGGAGGAGGCTAGTCAAACAGTTCGCTCTTCATAAGATGTCCGCGGCATTCCGGAAATTCAAGCAAAATCTAGCCCATGACTTTGTCAAGGAGAACAAGACTCCGGATTTCAAAGGACAATATGAGAAACTGAAACATGATTGGCCAGAATTTGTGAAGCAAAAGAAATCGGAGCAGTTCCTTGAAATATCGAAAAAAATAAGGAAAATGCGGCTAAGAAGGAGTACAATCATATTATGGGGCCGGGAGGGTATCGCCTTTGGGAGCCTAGGTGGGAGAAGATGGAGAACGAGGCGAGGGCGCGAGGAATCCGTCCGGGTACGGAGGGATGGGACCCAAGGGCCAAAAGCTGGTGGTACGGGCATGGGGGATCGCTGAACCCGGAGACGGGGAGTGTGTTTACCGGGGCAAAATAATTAAACCCACCCAAAAGCTTATTGAGGCAATGAGGGATGCTCAAGAGGGGAAGATCAAGTTCAACGAGAGAGAACGACGCGGCGACAAAAGCCCTCGGGAATCCTGAACACGGAGGACGTGTACGAGGCATGGGGCACATTCCGTGGAAAATAGGGTTCCCCGAACGATGACCCGTACGGTTACGAAGCCGTAAGAGAAAGATGGATCGGGAAGCGGATGTTGTCGCGCGGTTGGCATCGGAAATGGATGTGATGAAGAAAACCGTGAGTGTACTAGTAGCCGAAAGAGATGCAGCTCGGGCGCGGCATGAAGATCATCCATTGGATCTCGGAAGCCAGCGACGAGAGAAGCAGCGTGGCTTCCACGGAGGCCCCACCGGCTGGTGCACCGACGATCGAATTTTGCACCGGAGCCTCTGGTGGTGGAAATTACTGCACCGGAGCCTCCTCGCTACCCCGTGGACGATATAAAGGAGATGAAAGAATGTCATCTGTATTATCCTATCGGGAACATGTCCATGAAGGTAGCCATCGGCAGTGCTTTACCATGTTTACCTGAGCACTCCACCACAACAACCCCATTCAAGATGGCTATGCTCGTGTCACGGTGGAGGACATAGTCCAAGGGTTTGAGGACCTGGACATTGACATTGCTACACCTGAAGGGGCGAGAAGACTTGGAGATGTCAAGCGCCAGTTCATTCTATGGCAAAAGAAGTTTATCAAGTTTCCAGGCGAGGCGCCAACAAGTCCACCCCCTACGGTGGTGGTGGCGGTGGCGGTGTTGGTGGTGGTGGTGGTGCTTCACCTACACCTCCTTCACGAGGGCCGACACCGCCCCCCAATTCACCTCCGGCGGGTAAGCAGCCGCCGCCCCCCAGTCCGCCCCGGGCGGGTAAGCAGACGCTGCCCCCAATCCACCTCCGGCGAAGAAGCAGAAGCGGTCCTGGACTATCAACCCGGACCCTTATGTACCTAAGACCACAAAGGTACCGGATCCATCACTGAAGTCTCTCCCCACGAGGCCTTGGGAACGTACTGCCGAGGAAGTCGACGCGGCCGCGACTCGCGATTATGAGAAATGGAAGGCGGAATGCAAGAAGAAAAGAGAGCACGAGCCCAAGCCAGTATTTACTGATGAGCAAAAGAAGTGGGCTAAGTCATTTTTGAGCACACCGTCCCAAGCCGCGAAGAATCTGCCTGACGACTATACACGTGAACTTCGTAATCAGGCACGCATGTTCAAGGAGAAGAAAGAGGAGGCCGAGAAAGCGGAATTAGAAAGTAAAAAAAGCGGGAAACGAGTTGCTCAGCTCGGGGAACAAAGTAAACAATCGATTGCCCCGCTTATAGTGACAGCCGCTGGTCCGGATGCCCCCGATATCATAGAAGCTGCGGCAGCTGAGGGATTGAGCTGTAACGAGTGCCGGAGAACAAGCGGCCAACTTAGGTATTACTCTTCGTGAGCTGTTAGGCCTTGATGAGGCGCCGGTGAAGGAGGTAATACTTACATATGTGAAGAATGGGCCTCTCGTCGAGCCTGCGCGAGAAGAGGATCTACCTCCACAAATGAAAGGTCTGCTGAAATGGTACAAGGGTTACATAAAAAATAAAAACGCTAAAGAATATATTTTTGCGGAAGTTGGATATGAGCATCACTTCAAACAGTACTCTGTACAAATTCATCTGAGTGAATTGTTCCAGCTTTTCAATCTGCGCGAGCTCGACAAATCTATCATCAGTTGCTACGTTCCGTAAGTGATTTATTTCTACCCCATCTCGTTCATATTGCCTGCACAATATATATGTCCTAACTATATTGTTGTGTCCGCTATTATACATGCAGATTGAAGATTAAGGAATGCAGAGTAAGGAACATCCATGATGTTGGGTTCATTGACCCACACATCGTTAATGGATATACGTTACAGCATCACCCCACCGACGTGGAGGCAGACCTGTGGCAGTTTCTTACAAAGCAGCAACTCAAAAGTGATATTCTATTTCCTTACCATTTTGGGTGAGTGTTTATGTCTTGAGCACATTCTCTTTTATTTACTCCATGCATGGTATGTGGCCGGCTAATCGATGAGTTATGCATGACGTACTTGTGCATGTATCGTGTCCGCAGGTTCCACTGAATTACTGCTAGTAATTAAAATTGACAAATCAGAATGTCTCATCCACGACTCTCTGAATATGGATCCGGCGCGTTGGGCCGACATGAGAAAAAATGATTCAAAAGTAATTGTTTTCATTCATTTGCGCTCTATATCGATCGGCCTATTTCGTTCATTTCCTAATTAAGCTTCAAGTAATTAACTAATAACTCTCTTGTTCATTTAATTTTCTTTGCCTCGTAGGGTTTGGAGACGGTTCTCGGATACAAAGGTCGGTGAATTCAAAAAGAGCTACATTTCATGCGGTCAATGGCTAAGAATGGTGGCGATATTCAGCCACCGGGGATCAATCTATGTGGATACTATGTCTGTGAGATGATCCGGAGATACACCTCTGAGCGCGTTCCGAGTGATACCAATGCTCAGAGGAATAACCTCCGGATGATGCTTAGTCCAGAAGCTCGCTTCCGACCACTTCAAGAGGAACTAGCTGGATGGTTCAGGGAGGAAGTCCTCGATCCTAAAGGAGAACACCATTACGAGGACGTAGAACTATACATGCATTAAATTATGTATGGAAACTTGTTCAAACTTGTATATATGGTCATCCGATGATATTGAATATATATTGTATATTCCTCTTGAATTCTTTTTGGTTCTAATTTCAAATTTGTTTGAAATTGTACATTCATATGCATGTATGTAGTACCGTAGAATATGTGAAACTCCTTCAAAATTACAATAAAGCACAAAAGAAATAAAACAATACAAATTAAACAGAAAACAGGTTTAGGGGGGGGGCAGGTTTAGGGGGTCCTAAAACCCTAAACCTGCGGCGGCCTTTAGTCACGGTTGGCCAGAAGAACCGCGACTAAAGGTCCTCCGCCCCGACGGTCGCCTGGCGCCCACGTGGACGGGCCTTTAGTCGCGGTTCGTAAGCAACCGCGACTAAAGGGAGGGGCTTTAGTCGCGCTTATTTGGTCGCGGTTACGCAACCGCGACTAATGGCAGTTGCGAACCGCGACCAAAAGCCATTTTTCCACCAGTGCATGATACGAGAGCCAAGAGATCTCCAGGATCAACGTTGGACCTGGCCGGTGTTGTCCAGCACCTGTAGGTGCACATCGGGTGTTTAACGAAATGCTAGACAGAGAGAGGCGAAGTAATCACTTACATGTGGGCCCACCCTGCTAGGTTTGCTGTTAAATCATGATCAACTGAAATTCGTCCAAAAGGTCGTATGTTTTTGGAAAATAAAAATACAACAGAAGTAATGAACCCATGTTGTGGTAGCAAACTACAATTTACTCTATGGTAAGCTATCCGTTGTGAGTCGTTCCATCAAACAGAGACGGACGTCGGTGGATAGGTCTGATGGTTTGTTGCTACTACACTACAATACTTGTGTGGCAAAAAGTAGCCATAATGCTCCTCGAAATAGGCATTCGCCCCGCTTTATAAATAAAGCCGCAATGGCCGAACCGATACATGGTGGCGAGGAGAACCTCTTACAAAGCAGATCAAAGGATAAACAAAAAAGAACAAGGAAAACCAAAACTAACAGACCGAGTCGAGTCGGGGCTCCACAACGACGCCCCCAAGAGGGTAATGACGCATTACGCCGCCGTCGTCGAGACCGCGAGGTCTAGGGTTTTCACCCGGAGCCGTACCGCGGGGAGGGTACCCACAACGACGCCCCCAAGAGGGTTACGACACCCGCGGGCATCGCCGTCGTTGGCGCCTCGCGCCGAGCTTTCGCCCGGAAGTAGCCTCACACCACGCCCGAGAACTCAGCCGCCCGCTGCCCCCTAGGAAGGTTCCCAAACCACGATCTGGGAGCTGCCACAGCCGAAGTGCCGCCAACACCGGGATCTCCCGCCGTCCGTTCCACGCCATCCTCATGGCCGAAGAGTGAGACCACCACCACCGCAACGTTGCCCGCCGTAGAGCCAACCGCGCAGTCCACCTTCCAGGGCCGCCGCCCCGGCATCCCACTAACTCGAGCCCATGGCCTAGCCACAATACCGCAAGGCCGGCGGATTGGACAGGGCAGGCCGACACATAGCCAATAGCCATCAGGCCAACGACAGCCATAATGGAGTGATTTAAACGTTGCAATAACATCTTATCGCAAGAGGCAACGTTGGCACGTACATAAAAATAATAATTTTTAAGAATTTGCATCCGTAACATGTAAAAATGTTACAAAAATGAACTATTACCTCGATTTTTTATATTAATGTAATAACTAAATTCTATTGGGGGTTTTGTGAATTTGCATCCGTAACATGTCACACCCACATGAGGACGACCTCAAGCTCAATTGAAGGAACTGCGCCGCCACTCTCGTATCCCCCTCGCCATTGGGGGTTTTGTGGAGGGATTCGGTCAAGTACGGATATGATTTGTGCTAGGAGCTTGCTGAGTCAGGAACAAGAGCTGGCTACGGATGGATTATGCAAGGCCAGGGATTTTTCGGTGTGAAGGAAGGTAGAGTTTGGCTCGGGTGAATTTTCTATCCTCATATGGGTCCTGTAACTTTTCTATGGGCATCACACACCTGTGATGTCGGTGCCTAGCTAAATTATTTCTGAGGGCACCACTGACGAGCTGACAAACTTTTCAGTGTTTGGGCATCGGCTACGCTGTGAAAGGCCTAAATGTAAGTTTATGCTTCGATATGCATGCAGGTTTGCAATATCAGGTCGACTGCGATTGCGGAGTGACATACTGATCTTAGGGGGTTCTGATCATAAGACCGGTTCCTCTTCTAAAAGATAAACCGGTGAATAATCCTTGATATATATATACAAGTATTTAGGATCTTAGCACAATGAGTTCACATGTGCCTACTATAATAAGCTCTATTTTGACAAATTGAAAAAAAACCGTGGATAAACCTTGATGATTATTAATAGATCAACGGTCTTTTTTTAAAAATAAAACATAACTGTATAAGAATACTCTTTTTTTCAAGAAAACACAAAGGTTGTGTTTCATTTCATTGATAGAGGACAGGTGCAAACGAAAAAGACTCAACCCAAGCATGTATGTGGCGAGAGACCAGGGCACTGCTGCATGTATGTGGACTGCTACTTATCAGCTCCACAACAGCACTAATGAATCAGTCAAATAAATACAAGTGAACCAAACTAATGCATGTCAAGTAGGCTTAGTTTGTAGCAAAAGAGACAAAAATTAACCATCATGCTTCAGCCAGTAGAGGACTAGGCACTAGCAACAACATTCTTCAAGAAGGTGGTTCTGTTGGAATGTCGTTCAAGATTCTAGTTGTAGATTGTACATAACTCAACTTTTCCCGTCTTCTTCAATCTGAAGATACAATGCCTTCTTTCGGTCGTAAAATGTTTAGAGCTCAACTTTTTCCCATCTTCTTCAAACTGCATACAATGTTTTGATAAGAAAATACAACACCGAGCAAATCAAAAAAAATGTAAATGTGTTACTTGTGAAGATATCAAAATTTAACTTTTCTCTCTCGGCTTTTACCTCTCTCATCCTCTTTTGAACGAATCGCAGAAATCTAGGGAAGTAAGCTGTCAAAATATAGTCAGCCATACCAAGCCTGAAGGGAAATATACCATCCTGAAACACGAATAAGAAAGCAAAGATTTAAATACAACCAAGCAACACATGTATTCAATAACATACTCAATGGGACATGTTGGATGTTTGTCAAAATTTTATGTATCGAGACACTATCCGACATGTTCCATGGGACAGAGGGAGTACAACACATAAATTTACCTTTCTTGCCTTTTCAGGCATGTGCATCTCAAAATCCGTGTAGCTGCTGAATTGGAGTTTGCCTTATTATAGTTTTTTATTACACTTAAACAAGCTGAATATATGCTACTGGTACTAAATATTATAATAAAAATGTATTTTGTGTACAATAGTAAATTTGTCGTTGAAAATTAATTTTCCATAATTTGACAGTTACACATTGTAATGGAAGTGTTATTTCCTTGTTTAGACACTTCCAGCAACAATAACCTCTGACTTTCTCAACTCTCCTAGGTCCAAAAAATAAAATTAAGGTGAAATTATATGCATCCACATATTAGTTGGTGGAAGACAATGAAATAGTTTGTATATATATGTGTGTTATGGTATATTTTCTTAATAGAAGTACCATGGTACCGCTTAACAAATATTGATAGATATTTCCAGAATACGTGGTCATCTACTTCTGGCTCCTCTATGAATGAGCATCAATCTTTACCCGTCGTGTCGAAATTTCATTCATCTAAACTTATTTCAATCATTTGGTCATCACTATAGGAATATAATTCTTTGCCTAGTACTAAAAAGCTTCGTGAAAGGAAAATAATACTCGTTAAAGTCTTTACCGAGTAGTACACTCGACAAACACGAGTCAGTAAAGTTTGCACCAGCAAAGTGTCTTTGCCGAGTGTACTTTTACGGACACTCGGCAAAGACCCTTGCCGTGTGTCTAGGGTCGACACTCAACAAAGCCTCGGCAGTTGAGATGCTGCCACATCGCCCTACCTTTGCCAAGAGCTACCTATGACAACACAAGGTGAAGGCACCCTCTTTGTCGAGTTTCAGACCTAGGACACACGGCAAAGAGTACTCGTGGGCGGCACGACTAAGAGTGTTTTGACCTGGTTTCGGGTAGTTCGATGCTTAGCCACACTCTCTCCACCCAAACTGTTACAGGCAACGAAGCGCAGTGTAGGTTTTGCAACATTTCTCACCCAAATAAGCTAACCGATAACTTTTCACACCTAAATTTAGGCACATGCATACTCGTTGGCCCGCCGGACCTTGTGTGGCGTGGTGGTTCCACCCAGACAGGATGAAGGTCATGTGCCACAACTTGTTGACGCCCCTCGTCTCAGAAGAATGCATTTAGCACACTGGAGCTAGCACATGACCTTCATTGCTGGAACCTTGAGGACTATTGTAGCGAGTTCATCCGGGAGTTCATCCGGTTGGCCAAACTAGTTCCAAGAGGATGTGCGGATTATCGGCTGCTCAACAAGTTTAGCACATATTGATCATTGGTTCTTTACAATCGGTGTTTCAGAAATTTTTAGGACGTGAAGTCGTGTGTCTCCGTATATTTTTTGCTACTCCCTCCATCTATTAGATGTATGAGATTTGCCTATATCTTAATGTATAGATAGAGTTAGTACTATTTGTGTGAACAAGAGTGGCGAGCCATACTGACTCGCTAGGTCGAACGTCACATCTGCAACTCACGTTTGTTTTCCTCCTAGCGCAGCTCGTGAGCGAGCATCAGAAACAAAGCAGGTCGAGCAGGATCTGTGCGCATAAGATTCACTCAACGTAGACGTGATCCATTACTAACACAAAATTCAGAACTGGACTCGATAAAATACACTCATTGCGTGGGCACCTCCGTCCCAGTTTGTAGAACCTGCGCCTATTCTAGATTGACAATTTAAATAGATCGTCAATTTAATTAATATAATATAAATTATATATATATAAAGTTATAACGTCATAAAGTGCAACATCTAAACTTTCTAATGATATATATTTTATAATATATACTTTATGTTACCACTAGTAGAAAAGGGGCCTTTAGTCCGGTTCATAAGGGGATTTAGTTCCGGTTGTGCAACCGGGACTAAAGTCCACCCCTTTAATCTCGGTTGCTTACGAACAGGAACTAAAGGTTCATCCACGTGAGCCGGCTAAGAGCTGGAGCTGGTGCACCCTTTAGTATATACACGATTGCACGTTGATGGACATTGGCTGGTGCACCCTGTCAATTAGGCTTAGTTTGTAGGAAACGAGAAAAAAAAATCACCATCATGCTTCAGCCAGTAGAGGGCTAGGCACTAGCAATAGCATGCTTCAAGAAGGTGGTTCTGTTGGACTATCGTTCAAGATTCTGGGTTGTAGATTTACACAACTCAACTTTTCTTGTCTTCTTCAATCTGAAGATACACTGTCTTCTTCCGGTTGTAGATTGTTCAAAACTCACCTTTTTCCCGTCTTTTCTTCAATCTACACATACGATGTCTTGATAAAAAAGATGCAACACCAAGCAAATCAATAAAAATGTAAATGTGTTACTTGTGAAGATATCAAAACTTACTTTTCTCTCTCGACTTTTACTTCTCTCATCCTCTTTTGAATGAACCGCAGAAATCCAGGGAAGTAAGCTGTCAAAATATAGTCAGCCATACCAGGCCTGAAGGGAAATATACCATCCTGAAACCCGAATAAGAAAGCAAAGATTTAAATACAACTAAGCAACACATGTATTCAATAACATACAACACATAATTGACATTTATGTTTCTTGCCTTTTCGGGCATGCGCATCTCAAAATTCATGTAGCTGCCGAATTGCACCGCGTCCGGTGTGTCCATGGGCGATGACGACGTGAGTTTTCCTTCTCTTTATGTGTTATGTGCTTTGTAGACACCGTCGGCGACTCAAAGTATGTTATTTGTTGTATAGATTGACGGCACCAAGATCCTCAGCGGCTTCATACGCCATGGCCACGGCTACGAACCCCCTGTCAACGAGTATGAAGAAGAGGCCGACGAGGACGAAGATGATGCGGAGGAGGAGGAGGCCGAGGAGGAGCTGATCGACGTCGACACCGGCGTGACCACGGCGACGAAGAGGAACAGGATGGCTGGCGGCACTCGTGGTCCTAGGTGGAAGTCTTTGGAGGATGAATGCCCCATCGACGCGTGGAAGCAAGTGAGCTTTTGCCTCATCACCTGCGCCAATCAATCCGTCGGCAAGTACTACAAGTGCATCCTTGATTCATTCAATGAGAAGAAGAACTATGGTGTCTACGCCACCATGCACATGATCCGGAATGAGGGCGCCCTCTCTCAGCGTTGGAACATCATCAAGACGGTGTGTAGCAAGTTCCATGGCTACCATGAGAAGATTAAGGTCCGGAAGGAGAGTGGCAAGACGATGGTGGATTGGGTATGTTCTATATCCATTTGATGATGTATATTTCATAATGCATCATAGTATATCTTGTTAATATCGTGCATTGTTAGATGATCGACGCCCTAAAGATGTACAAGAGCCAAAACAAGGACAAAGATTTCCTCTTCCCTGACGCAGAGTGAGGCGGATGTTTGTAAAAAATGGACGCCATCCGCCTCACTCTGCGTCGGGGAAGATGGGATTGTCGATCCCGCCAGCGCCTCCACTGGCCGCCCCATCGGCAACAAGAAGGCCAAGGCCGAGAGAAATGCGGAGCCGGCATTGGCCGCCATGGATGCCTTCCTCGAGAAGATGCTATCCTCCTTCTCAACGGAGAACAAGGATGTGGCGGATAGGGTCGTCGTCGTGTGGAATGCAATACTCGAGAAACAAGATATGGAGATTGAGTTGGAGAGGGAGAAGGTCAAGGGTGTGAAGATGGAAGCTCATGCCGCCGCCATGAAAGCCACCAACGAAGCGACGCAGCTTTCGTTGGCCAAGATGACTCAAGAATCCAATATCTTGATGGTGGACATGGCGACGGTGGACCCATTGGCAAGGGCGTGGCACGAGATGTACCGGGAGCGCATCGGCCAAGTGGTGCTGGCGGCGTGAGCTGCGTCTGCGTCCATGACAGCGCCGGCAACGTCGACGTTCATGCCTCCCCTATCACCATTGACATTCATGCCTCCCCCGGCTCCCGTGGAGCCTGTTCCTGCGATGGAGGTGCCGCCGGTGCTCACCGACGATGAGGACGTCGTCGAGGTTCAGCCGCCCATGAGCCCATTCATCTGATCATTTGGCATGGAAGCCCAAGTTGTTTTTGCAGTCGGACTATAACGGCAATTCAGTGGTCGTATGTTGGCCCAAACTTCATATTTGAAAATCTATTCGAATTTGGTGACCGTATGTTCGCTCAAACTTCATATTCGAAAACCTGGTTGAATTTCTATGCATGTTTTATGAGTTTTATTCAAATTATCTATCAGGACACCGATTTGGGGAGCGTCGGTGTGGGAGCAGCACCCCTAAATAGAGGATGGTGTGCCGACGTCCCCATACGACTGTGGAGATGCTCTAAGAATGTGCTGCTGGGCTTGACCTGAATCTCTTGAAGCATTCCCCATACTTCGGGATGCTTCATTCATACTTTTTCAGGCATGGAATTTAAGCCCGTTCCTGAAGCAAACAAAGACTAGGTGACCGTTGTATACGTATTTAAGCATCTTGCTGTTAGGGCATCTTTAACGGGGCGACGTATTCGGACACCCAAATTGTTCGCGAGCGTTCGTTTGCGTCGTCAGGCGGACGTCAAAATGACCGCGAGGGGTGAAATGTCCGTTTGCGTCGGGGGCATCCCCAGCGGTCCAACGCATTTTGGACATGCAACTGTTTTTTTCCTGCTCCTTCTTTTTATTTTTGGTGAATGAGCAAGTTTAAACGCGAAAATAAGAACAAATTTGTTGAATAAGTAGTACTGAATGATGTCTTGTTGCTCGAATCGAATAGATTAGCCATAAACAATTCACCGGATAGATTACTCCAATCGAAAAGGTTTAAACATATTTAACATACAAATAAGAACAAATTTAAAAACATATATAAACTAAAAACTAATTTTTGGTTTTCTTGTTAGAAGGCACTGCCTCGTCGTCCAAACTCCTGCTCCTCTTGCTTGTCACCTCCTCGTCGGAAGAGGAACTAGAGGACGACGCGCCCGTCGAGGAGTTGGAGTCGGAAGAAGTGTCGTCTTCGTCGTCGTCGTCGGTGAACGGACGACGACGACGCGCCACCCGCGCCTACGCCCTTGCTCGGGCCCTGGACTTCTTCCTTGCCGTCGCCTTGTCGTCCGCCGCCTCCTGCGCCTCCAGCCGGGCGAACTTGGCGTCGGAGTCCTCCTCCTACCCCTCCTCCTCCTCCTGCCCCTCCTCCTCCTCCTTGGCATCGCTGCCAGCGCCGCCTCCGTCCTCCTCCTGGCCGTCGCTGGCATTGGTGCCTCCGTCCTCCTCCTCACTCGGCGTGGAGGCAGGGTCGCTGGGCGTGGAGCCCGGATCGCTTGGCGTCGATGCAGCCATCCGGGCGACTTGCCCTCGCTCTCCGAGTCCGACGACAGGGTGTAGTCGCTCATGGCGTGTCGGTGTTGGAGAAGAAGAAGAAGAAGAAGAAGGAGGAGGAGGGGGCGGTTCGACGTGAATTACAGTAGACGCAGGGGTTATATTCTGCGGGGATTAATGCCGACACGTATAACGAAGAGGCTGGTGGTTGCTCTTCCGCGGCGGTTCGGCGCTCCATTCCGGCGGTTGGCGGGTTGATCAAAGCGGTTGCCACTCCGGCGATTGACATTGGCCCGTAGGGGAAGCGAGCGGACGCTAGGTGCGACCACGCAGCGTCCACGGACACGCAAACGTGCAACATATTTGCGTCGCGGCGGACGACCCGGACACGATAAACCACTAGAGCAGGGTGCAAACGCATTTCCGGTCCGCGCGGACGCAAACGGTCGCACACATCGCCCCGTTGGAGATGCCCTTACTAAGACATAAAGGACACGTCATCGGTAGCTAGAAGCTAGCTTGGTTAGATATCCATGCCCGTGCCCGCAGTGCGGCGTCCATGGCTACAGACAGGCACGGCGAGGAGAAGCAAGCTGTTGATCCCAGCGGCACCACAACGTCCTTGCCATGTGCACTTCTAGCGGTGGCTTTCAGTGCGCCGGCACGTGATGCTCCGTCAATAGCAAGGTGGCTGGGCATCTCGATGGTGGAGAAGGTGGCGTTGTTGTTGAGAATAAGGCTGGTCTCCTGATAATCCTGGGAGCCAACGACCCCTAGCTTCCTATTTATCGATCTCATAAACCGTGAAAACCCGTTCAACCCAACCTTGCTCAGCCCGCCATCAGAGCAGCCTCATAAACCCTACAGACCAGACCAGACCAATCCAGCCAAAAAACCCTCTACGGTCTGGTTTCAGAAACCAGCAGAAACCATACACCCTTTGGTATTTTTCTTCTAGAAAGAGAGTACCAGTCAGCAACTTAATCGCATTGTACACACATAGGGTACACATAACTACAAGCGAACCAAACTAATGCATGTCAATTAGGCTTACTTTCCAGCAAAGGAGGGGCAAAAATTAACCATCATGCTTCAACAGTTCAACCAATGGAGAACTAGCAACAGCATGATTCAACAAGGTGGGTACTGCTGGATTGTCGTTCAAGATTCCGGGTTGTAGATTTATACAACTCAACTTTTCTTGTCTTCTTCAATCTGAAGATACACTTTCTTCTTCCGGTTGTAGATTGTTCATAACTCACCTTTTTCCGTCTTCTTCAATCTGCAAGTACAATGTCTTGGTAAGAAAATACAAGACCGACCAAATCAATAAAAATGTAAATGTGTTACTTGTGAAGATATCAAAACTTACTTTTCTCTCTCGGCTTTTACCTCCCTCATCCTCTTTTGAACGAACCGTAGAAATCCAGGGAAGTAAGCAGTCAAGATATAGTCAGCCATACCAAGCCTAAAGGGAAGTATACCATCCTGAAACACGAATAAAAAAACAAAGATTTAAATACAACCAAGCAACACATGTATTCAATAACATACAACACATAATTGAACTTTACCTTTCTTGCCTTTTCAGGCATGCGCATCTCAAAATTCATGTAGCTGCTGAATTGGAGCTTGCCTTTGTTAGCCTCTCCTTTCTTCTTTTTTGTCATCTTTCTGATGTTCGTGGTGTTTTTACCAATTTTCCTCTTTTTTTCCATTCTCTCCACCACGGAAGCATTGACGTTGTGAACTGTCTCAAAACTCTTTTCCACATTACAAATCTGAACCATATACTCATTGTCTTTCATGATTAGGTCCCAGTCTTTTGCATCTGGACAGCCATCAAAAAAGCTGAACTCATCTATCTTGCCATCAGAGTCATCATTAGATTTTGCTGGCACGTTTGTCATATATTCAGAGTTGATGTTGATCAACAAGCGTCTTCTGACTTCTGCCTTGAGCAACGAGCAGTCCTCCTTTGCCGTTCTTATTTCATTCAATGGATCCTTCTCCAAATCCGCAAGGAGTTCATACAAGTCAGTGGGTATCTCACCTTGAGGGAAACAACTTTTAACCATGCCCACAAGTGATATAACATTTTCCTCGGCCAATTTTTCAACATAATCTGTGACAGGTAACCCATATAGCTTGACCTTGTTTGCTCTAACGAGAACGTGATGCATTCCTATGTCAGCTGGGCAACTGATGCATTTCCCAGACTCAAACAGCATTGCAAGTTCAGCAAACAAAGACTGAAGAATTGATTTGCATCTTTGTCGAGCAAAACAGTGTGTCTTATCTGTTATGGACCCAATAATGTGTTTCATTTTCAGCAAGGGTTCTTTCATCACTATCTCTGCTAGCGATGTATTAAACCCATCGAGTTTCTCCAACGATGATATATAAGGTCCATCCTCAAGAAGGATTGAATAAGTTTCTCCACTGAAATCAGCACAATGCGGTAAGCAAGAACCCATCGGTCCATTTGGAATACTATACATGATAACCGGACAGAGTATCAATTCTGTAGGAATCTGCATGTGTAAAATTTGTTCAATTAGCAAAGCATAACCATGAAATAGTTTTATTTAAAAGCCCAAAACTCTACCAACACATATCCATGCAAATAACATTGTTTAACACTCAAAAACTCTACCATACTGAAATGAGGTATATTTCCTTTAAAATGTAACTATTTATATTTCCAGGCGTGGATCCAAAGATTATGAACATCACTTACCTGGTTTTGTGTAAGACGTGGACTTATATCTGAGCTGTTGGGGTTCACCTGGTCATGGACAAGCTTTAAGAAAAATGTGGTGTTGATCTGCACGCAATTTACGTATATTTCATTATGTCTAGATGTAAATTGCTATACATGGAATGACAATGCAACACGAAGGTAATGTCGGCACCTCTGTGAGCACAAACCCACTGGAAGCATCATCAGCCTTGGGCAAACTGGTTATCTGGTCAATAAGAAAGAAAAATTAATTGTAGGCCAAACATAAACATGAGACTGAATAACACGAAATATTCACAACAACCAAAATTACCATAATTTATCAACTGATGCACCTCAATATAAACAAGTTCAACAAGATCGCAGAATCTAACTTATACGTCAGCGACCAAAATCTGTTTGAATTATTCTAATATTGAACAAATCCTTATTTATTGCCAAAGCAAATCTGTTACCAAGAGAAAATATAACCACTCTTTACATTATTTCGAATCAATTAAAATCTGAGCAGTTATTAGATGTTTCCACCCATCAGATAGTAATTATGGAAGAGTTCACCAGTCCAGACCAACCACTGAAGTAACAATATTAACAAATCAGGTGTTGATGTAATTTACTGAAATCAGCACAATGCCAATATCAAAGTTGTGTTGTCCGCCTATACATGGAATTGTATAAGATAATCTGTGTACGGTCTCATTTTAGTCAAAACTGACCATGCATGTGCAGCTATTCTAAACTACCAAATTAAAAAAAATTATGGTGACTTGGGAAAAGGAATAGTCATGCATGAGAGTCACAGTTTAGGGATTTATCTTGTCCTCTCAATTATTTATGGTCTGGTCTGGATAGATGGCCAAAGGATCTGGAACCCGAGGAGACTAGTACAAAGAACTCTAGAATGTTGACACACTAAAGGTGGTCCTTTTGGGAGTGGGTGCATGGATGACCGCAAGCAATGAGGACCAACCAAAGACAGCAACCAGACCAATGGTAGCATATCTTTTCTCAAGTTCAGTGATTTCCCCCTCCAAAGGTCGGATCCTTCATGTGCTAGCACAAAATCGACATGACAAAGGCTATATCTGGCAATAGCTATTTCCTTCATGTGTGTGTTCTTGGCTACAGGGAATCAGGTGGCGTGGATGTTGCTGGATCTAGTCCTGGAGCAAACTTTTACTGGTACATGCAAATGCTGGATCTAGCGGTGTGTCTTCTTGGGAGTAATCAGATGGCATTGATGTCAAATTGTCAATTGGAGGATAAATAGGTGAAAGGCAGGACAGACTGAAGGAGAGAACTGAGAGTAGATACTAAAAGCTGCAGAGAAGTTGGAAGCATGATGAAGGTTGGAGAAGGAGAGCATCGGCATAGCCCGAGTCGACTCTAAGGTCATCCAAATATTCATTTATTTATATTTCAAATTCTCTTCAGGTATGGGCAAATGAGAGCATTCCTCTAAGCTGTCAGACAGGAGAGCTGCGTCTCTTCCCAGGCCATCGGTGCACGCTGTGCCGCTGTGATGTGGGAACCGTTGTGAGGTTGGCTTTGACCGCTGAGGCTCTATCATCTCAGTTGGCTTGGATCCGTGCGGTGCAGCTGGCATCATGTGGTACGGTTGCATGCCTACACTTCTGGTTGGTGAGTGCTCTTGTGGTGCATCACCTTCCTGTTCCTCTGTTGGAAACTCACTACTGATCTGGTGTTGCCCCTCTGCTATCCCTCCGGTGAACCATGTTCTTTCTCTTCCTCCTCTTGTATTTTTTTATTTCTTTCTCTTCCTTTTTGTAACTTTTCTTCCTCAGTAAGGACCTTACTCACTACTGAACTGTTGTGCTTGTGGTTTTTTCTGCCGTTATCAAGTATTATGAGGTATCAGGCCAGAGCAAACACACATGACTACCTGAGATTAGTTAGTATTCACTATGCGTAGTAAATCAGCGACAACTAATATGGGAACTGAAGGAGTATGTTCTATGGTTGTTACTATGTCTAATTTGGGGTGTTTGGTCTATCAAACAAGAAACAGTTGCAGTAGTTAGTAGCCATTGCTGCCCCACCATTCGAGAAGTATCTGAATCCATACTTGCATATATCTAAACTGAATTGTTCTATGTTTTTAACAACAAAAAATTAACGTGGACATTACAGATTCTTAGTTAAGAGTTATGTGTGCAAGTTTGATGTATTAGTAGGAAGGTTGACATTTATTGACACTCATGTGCACCTAATTGATGGTGGCACCTTCAAATTGACATGATGACAGCCAGCCATTGGAATTACAGTTCTGTGGTGCATTTATGTAGACTCGTGTTCAGCTTTATTCCTTTCTCTATTTGATGTTCTTAGCGAGTGTGGCGCTTTGAGCGACCTTGAGTGATCTGTGAACTTTTGTAATAATGTGGTTACTCAAGGCTTGGATACTATTTGAATAAAGCAATAAAGTAATAAACGCTTTAGATAGATAATGAAAAGTACAAAATCAATATCATTAGATAGATAATGAAATATATTTTCATATGGTATCTACAAAATATCAGATTTATTCATAGATTCTTCTAAAAGTTTGGTCAAACTTTACTTTGTTTGACTTTTCAAAAAAATATAAGCCTTAAGCCTTGGGATGGAGGTAGTATGAGTTTTGGGAGCTGAAATGGATGCATGGACGTGCGGTCCGATGATTGAAACATGTATAATTTAGAAAAGGAAATTTCACATGGCGAAACGGATAGTGATTTATGATCCATGCTTCAGAAAGTTTACTATGGTCCTATTATGCAAGTGATGAAGGAGGCTTGAAATATTAGTCTGAATGAAGGAAGTTTACTAATCACATGAATGGTGCTAGTGCAAATCAAGTGAAGCCCCGTATCTAATATGTGGTAATGTCAACTTAATTATCTACCTAGTAAGTATTCATTACCCCATGCTTTATCAAAGCAGAATCAACAATAATAGCATTTACGTAGCCTGAGTATCTTATCAATACCTTAAAATTTCTAAAACAGATGGAATCTCCCACTCTTGTGAAGACATAAAGATAATCGTAGTCTTTCAAACCTTTATCTTCGAAAGAACCAAACATCTACAGAAAAGATAGCACAACATGTTACTTACATCCGCAAAAATATAGTAAAGTTGAAAAACTAAAGAATAAATTGATCAGAGACACACTTACATTCAGAAGCGTGTCTTTTAAATCTGACCAGTATTCATCATCACCAATAAAATTTTCTGAGAATGCAACTGCTGCTCTTTCCACACTTACGTTATCCATTTGATGTGAAAATGCTGCCAAAGGATGTTGAACTAAGCAAATACGGACACTAACAATATTTTTGAAGCTAACATAACTATTTTGAAATCTACAAGGCAAGAGACCTTTAACAGGCTAGTATGTACCTGCGTTGACGGTAAACTTGAAAGACTCTCCTTTCTTGATATTATGCATCCAACATGTCATTTCCATTTTATCATCGTTCCACTAATTTCAGAAACAGCCAAATTTCTTTAGATTCATGAAAGCAATACTATATGTGTACACAGGTGGAGTTTTATACCTCGAAAAATAATGCATTATGTGCTTGGCTCCATCTTAGAAACGCATTCATCCGTCCCGAGCTACATTCGTATGACTTCCCTTTATGCTCACAGGGAATGAGCGATGTAATAGTCCTCAGCAACCCTTCGAACCTACGGCGCACAAGCAAGAAAAAAAGTATCAAATTTCAGGCGCAAGCCAATTGTCCTATAGAACCTTCATTAGAATTCTGAAAAGGTAAAGAACCGATGTGTCTACTCTGCGGTGTTCCATCTAACACGTACCTTGGAGGGGTGTTGGGAGTGTGAGCCACCACAATTTTTCCACCTGTGGCCACATTCTTCGACGGGGCGTCAGGAGATCCATGTGGGTGGCCAGCAGCGCCTGCTCCTGAACCATTGGGGTCATCACCGTGCCCTGGCAGATCCTCGCAGGCATCACCCTCCCCTGCCGAACTCTCTGAGCTACCATCATCGTCTGATCTCTCCGGGCCAGCGGAACTAATCCGGAAAGAGCTCCTCCTCTCGGAGTCGGTTGGCCTGCCCCTCTTGCCTTCTCTAGTTGACGAGGACCCCTTCCTCTTCCTTTGTGGCGGCGTGCCCTCATCGCCAGGGCACATGCGGACGGACGCTGGAGGTGCGGCGGTGCCAGTTCGCTTGCGCCTCGTCCTTTCAGTCGGCGCGTGTGCGCCCCCATTGCCAGGGCCCGTGCGCACGGACGGCGCAGGCGCCAGGGAGGGCGGGGCGGCGCCTGTTGGCTTGCGCCTCTTCCTTGATGGCGGCGCCGGGGTCCCCTTGCGCTTTTTCCGGCGGGATTCCATGGTGGGCGGCGGCGCGGCAAGTGGGAGGGGGAAACTCGGGGTCGGGGAAATCCCTGCCTGGGTGCGTGCGGCACCAACACGTGGGGTCGGTGGGTCCGTCGGTGGACTCAGAAATCCGGAAGTAGTACAATACGGAGTACTATAGTGCAACGAAATTATACAGTCCAAGTAAAATCCTAAGATTCTCCCAAACAATGTAAAATCCTAAGACTACTAATGGTAAGAGCAAACATGCAACTACATGCATGGGCAACTGACATTTATATGTAAAGAGAGATGGCTGTGGTACTA
>NC_061513.1:293184129-293319505 GCF_022539505.1 Lolium rigidum
AGAGCATCTCCACTCGTCTCCCCGACGAGGCCCCCGAGCGACGTTTTTTTCCATCCGGACGGCGTAAATCGGCCCAGTCGCGCCCCCGGTTTCTCGTTTTCGTCCGGATTTGGTCCTTCATCCATCCGGCGAGCCCACGCCATCCCCGGTCCCCCGGGGCGCGCTCGGGGACTCCGGACGAAAGATTTTTTGCGCGAAACATCGTGTGGACCCGCGTAGTCGGCGACAGGAAAACCAAATCCTGTCGATTTTCCCTCCAATTTGCTTGCATATCCCCATTCCCTCCAATTTGCTTGCATATCCCCATTCTCTCCCGCCGAATTTATCCATTCTCCTCCTAGTCTTCCAGTTCCAGTTCCCGGCGGCGTCTTCTCGTCCACCACCGCTCTCCTCCTTGTCTTCTCATCCACCCCAATGCCGCCGAAGGCGACGACGAGGAAGCCGCGGGCGAAGAAGGAGCGGCCGCCGGGCATGACGAACGCAGAGTGGGCGGCGGACGAGAAACGGCGCGAGGTCGAAACATGCGGCAGGGCGGAGAGGATGAAAAAAGCCGCCGCCAAGAGGGCGGCGGCGGCGGCCCAGGACGAACAAGCGAGGAAGATCTGCATGGCCATGAGCGGCGGCGGCGGCGCCATGTTCCCCGGCCAATGGCTGGCGCAAGGTACAAGCAGTTCCCCGTCGTCCTTCTCCCCTTCGATGTACTCGCCGTCGCCGCTCGCCATGTTCCAAGAGGGCGCCTACGTCCAACCGTCCGGGTTCACGCCGTCGCCGCCCGAGCTTGACGTCGGCAGCGGTGGCCGGTCCGAGGGCACCTCGCCGGCCATGCGACGAGGGCCGCTCCCGTTCGGTGCGATGGCGGCGCCGAACGAAGAGGAGATCCACGAGATGATCACCTCCGGCTCCATGGCCGCCGGCTGCGAGCCCGGGGTTCTTCATGGCCGCCGCCCGAGCCCGGGGTTCTTCACGCAAGAGGAGGCGAGGGCGACGGCAGGCATGGCGGCGCGCAACGAGCATGGGGAGGATGTTGCCGACGGAAGCCAAGCCGTCGAAGAAGAAGACGAAGAAGAAGAAGAGCCAACTCAAGCCGCCGCCAACCTGTCGAAGGGGAAGAAGAAGAGGAAGAAGGACTCGCCGCCTGCCGAACCGCGTATCAAATGGACGCCGAAGGAAGAAGAGTGTCTCGCCGAAGCTTGGATGACCGTGTCCATGAACGGCATAACCGGGGCCAATCAGTCGTTCGACACATATTGGCTTCGAGTGAAGCAGGCGTACGACGAACGCAAACTCGTCGATCCCTACTTCAAGAAGACGAACATGAACATGTACCGGGGAGACAAGGCAATGGCCACCCATTGGGGGATCATGCAGACGGCGTGCAGCAAATGGCACGGCATACAGGAGGAGGTGGAAAAATGGCCGATCAGCGGCCACGACTTGGAGCAAAAGGTATGCTCCATCGACCCTGCATCACCGAGGTACATCGTCGTGAGCTGACCCGTATCGCCGTGCTCTTTTTCCCCAGCTGCGCCGTGCTTTGGACATGTCTACGCCCGCCTCGAGAACTGCGAGAAGTGGAAGGAAACCCGCACGACCCTCTCGAAGAGCAAGACCGAGCAGTACAACCCCGACGCTCCGGCGGCTGGCGCGGCGGAAGGGCGCCCTAAACTCGGCCAGAAGAAGCTCAAAGAGCTCAAAAAGACAGGCAATCCCGCCGACAGGATGCAAGCGTCGATCGACAAGTGCTGGGCCGACTTGAGGTCGCACGCCGACGGGAGGAACGACAAGTTCGACGGCAGGTGGCGGGAGATGCTCGCCAACCAAGGCGTCCGGATCGCCCTGCTGAAGACGATGGCGGCGGCGAAGAAGAGGAACACAGACTTGGCGTTCCTGATGGGCGGCGGCAACATGGAATTGATGGACGAGGAGACGAGGAATTGGCACCAGGGCCACCGCAGCGACATCCTCGGAGCCACTCCGGCCAGCCCTTCGTCGTCTCCGCCGGCTCCTACCTCGGCTTCCTCACCGTCTACCTCGTCGACTGCCGCTGCTTCGACGTCCACTGTCGCTGCTTCGTCGTCGACTGCCGCAAACGCTTCGGCCACGGCGTGTGAGGAAACTGGTCCGTCGGACACCGCCATGCCGGCCGGGACTGCCGACGAGCCTGTTTCCGTGTAATTTCCCTCTGATCGCCGATCTGTGGCTGATCATTTTGCTCCTTTTGCCGATCAACTGGCCGTACTTGTAGCGCGGGACGACGCTTTGTTTGAATTTAAACTATGTCCGCCGAACTCCGGGTGGACGACTGGAAATACGGTACTCCCACGACTTAATTTCGTCCAATCCGACGGTTGTTTCGTCCGGATTTCGCCGTGGGGAGCGCCAACGAGTGGAGATGCTCTAACTAAGTAAGAGTATGTTATGATAAAATCACATTTTTCAAGACAAAATAAGCCTACAAGCTAATTTGGTACTTTTAATTTATGAGTCAATAAAACATGCATGTGCACGCATAAAAGAGCACACATTTTCTTTCCTAGGTACGTTCCACCTAACATAGGCAAATAATTAACGTCGCCGGATCACCTCACTTGGTTACATCCAACCGGCATGATTACCCTAAACCTAACTTAAAAATGCGCTTAGCAATTACCGTCGACTGGCCACGCTCCACCTGCGCGCGGAGTGCGGACGCATTTTCTCCTCCCACGCCCGCCATCGTCCGTCCGAGTACATGGAGGAGTTGATACGAGAAAGAAAAGGAAAATAAAAAATACTCCTACAAAGAGGTCACAACCCAAGATCTAAGATGCGCCCCCCGCCTTTCTCCCATCTCCCACGCGACGCCGCCAATCCCTCCGCGCCGCACTCTCCTCGCCTTCATGCTTCATCCTTCGTCTCCATGGTGGCATGACCAAGCGGAGGTGATACTGCATAGCAGCGCTGGATTGCAAGCAGAAGGATGAGGATGTGCGGCACAAGATCCATGCAATCCTCAACGGCCAGGCTAATGCATCCCTGCCCTGACTACAGCTGTGCGGAAGACCTAAAGGAAAGATCACGGTGATGGTGCTACTACGCAGCTCCTGGCAGAGCTCCACCAGTGATCGTCTCCAAGAAGCCTGATGTGAGATTGGGCGAAGCTGCTAGTAACGACAGTGCGAAAGGGCGTATTGCAGAGGGCGTGTCATGACATGATCTCATCAAGTTCTTATCATGTTGTTGCAAAGCAGATTTTCCTACGCTTATGTGTTACTTTTATGTTGATTATATTTTTTCATATTGAACTGGATCATAGGTAATTCTTTTGAGATTGTCCTTTTTGGGTTTCACCCAATTTGAATAAGTACCTACACCGGATGTTGCTGCAAGGATTGTTGATATTGGAAAAATGTTGGTTTTATGTAAAACTTTACGTCCGCATATATAACATGTCCCTCTGCTACATGCGAATTTTTTTCCTAAACTTTTTAACTTTTTGAAATATGTTTTGTACATACCAGGTGCATATGCACCTGGCCGAGATCAGTTTTGAATTTCGATCAAATAGATAAAACTAAATGCAGGGCAGTGGCATCGACATATGATAGGTAGATGGCGGGATTTGATTCAACAAAAGAAAGATAACAGCAGGCCAAATAGCATCTGCTTGAAACTTAGGGGACTTACTTGATTATGAGCTAAGCCTTCCTTGGGTTTGGGACTGGGCAACTTGGCCTTCACCTTGTTCTCGGCGTGCATGTCCCCTCCTGCGGCCAAGGCAGTTCCACTATTCTTGGTTTAAACTTTGGTTTATGATCTCCTCTTCATTGTCTTCCCCGTCGTCCTTGGGCTTAGGTGATCATGTAACTGGTGGCCGGAAGGTATACCGAGTGAGCGCATGGGTAACTAACCTACACCGAGATGATGAAAGCTCTGAATGTTTGATGAACAGTTGGATAGACTCAATGAGCAAAACAAAAGAACAACACCCAAACAACATGTGAACGGGTCTTTAGCAAATTAATGAGATTCCATTGACATCAATAGGTCTCCCGACCATCAGCATGTCCACTTGGTGCAGCGGCGAAAGCACATCATGACACAGATTCAGACTCCCACGGGAACCTCGCATATCAGCTGCAGGGGCCGCGTCAATGACAATTGTTCGGATCTTTACTCGTTGGTACGGTAGCTGTAGAGCACACCCCCCTCCTCCCCAGATGACTATGTGAGGGCTTTTTTTTTTGCAAAACACAATACAAATGTACAATCATAGACACTGAATGGTGGCTTTCCTAGTATGGATCGATAAGTTGGTCTCATTGAGCGTCTGCACATGTACGGATCGGTGAGAAGGACTCGTGATTTCTAGTGACGATTGATATTTTTCTTTTGATGAGAATTAATGTTTAATCATGTTGTATATTACTACATCTGTTAGGTGAAATCTTGTCCCCTTCCTGAACTAGGTTGTAAGAGCAATTCAACAGTTCTCAGAAAAAAACTGTCATTTGATGCATGAGAGGGCGAAAAGCTTGCTCCAGCTCTTACTCCATCCTCTCTTTTATTACATGCATCAAATCCTCCTCTCCATCCACTATTTTATGCATCTCTCACCCATCCGCGGGAAACCGTTTTTCCACCTCTCGCTCCCATCTCCTCTTCCCTTCATCGCCATGCACCACCGCCATATCTTGTCGAAACATCGCCGCCCGCGATCCCCCATCCTCCAGAGGCAAGTTCTGGCCCCATGGAAACCCGCACTACCCAGCCATGGAAATTGCTGCAGACTGAGAAATGCTACTTTTTTCCCTACTTATAAATTAGAGCTGCATTCAGGAGCTTCATTTCAGTGATCAACGAGCCATGCAAGTTCAGCGTAAATACGTCCTCTGATGCTTCCGTCCCAAGTGGCACATCAACAGGCTTGATGAAACGGCATGAACGAGTAGAAACAACTGTTCGATTATAACCCTCCCAACTTAGTTTCTATCGACCAACCGGGTTACCAGGAACATATTGGATGCATGAACAGATAAACGTTAGCACAGCAAGTTAAACTGTCCAGAAAACTCTTTCAGAACAATTGAGCGGAATCTTGACGTATGGGTTTAAGTGTTATTATGAGTAGCCGTCTAGCATGGAAGATGGAAATAGAAACCTTTGGACCAAAAGTAGGACAACTTCATTCTCATGCAAAGCTCCACAAAACAAGTAAGATTCCACAAAGACAAAGCAAAGCTCCCACGAAACATGTAAGATTTCAGTGTCAATAGAATATGCCACTTACACCAATCTAGGAATTTCAGGTAACAGAGCAAACACAAAATACTTCCACACTATGCTAGGCATTGCATCGCAGTCCTGACCTAGGCCTTTATTATACTTCCTCATGGAGAAGTACAACCTCGGGGCATTAATATAAGATGTTTGAGACATTTTCAAAGTAGACTAGATACAAACCAAAAGGAGTAAACCTACATAATAAAAATAGACTAGATACAAACTAAAGTGAGTGAATCTACCAAAAGCCTAGAACGTCTTATAAATCTAAACGGATGGAGTAGTTCTTATGCTTCCTTTCCCTCCCCATCTTCAGAGAAAGCTTCTCCATCTTCAGAGAAAGCGTCTCCATCTTCAGAGAAAGCTTCTCCATCTTCAGAGAAGATACATCCATCCCATTTGTATGATACAAAACCAGTGGTATCTCCAAAAATGGAAAAATAAAATGTCAGAACATAAGAAAAACAATGATCTAAAAACACTGGATTGAATGTGGCATACCAACATGAAAATGTTATCCCACTATTTCAACCTATGTTAAGGGTACTATAGTTGTCTAGAAACAGTCCATTTACTTGAAGACTGCTAGAAATGCATAAGGTGTCAACTTTGAAATACCAGTTACACCGGCAAGCTGACTTGCCATTTAAAATGTTTAAGCAAAAAAACACAAATGTTTTAAAAAGTGGTAGAGAAAGCGCTCCAGCTCCACCTAGCAACTAAACCACTGCCTAGCATTTCTAGGCATTTCACACACACACAAAAAGAGCCAAGTGTATATATACTTCATTATACACTGTAAAATTTTAAATTTGACAAGGATGAGTACTTCAATCAGTCAGATATTTACTAGACACAGTTTCCATGCATAACCACTTATCCTCTTCACTACCCACTGTTCCTGTACTGCAAAGTAGGCAGTAGCATGCAAGAAGCACTGAATAAGTATTGGGATGCTGTGCAACTGACACACTAAAGCAGCAAAAAGCAGGAAAAAAACACCTTTTCGAATGCTTAAGCATCCAGGCACCTAAAAGCAATCGCTTAGATGAAAGACCTTAGGCCTAGCTTTTTAAACACTAAACTACTAAGGTAACTTTGACATAACATCTGCTATCAAGAAACTAATAAGACTAGTGCAGTCACTACTATCATCTGGAACAACAGCCTTCAAAAGATCCCACTATTTCAACCTATGTTAGGGGTAATAACAGTCCGCTAAGGTAACAGTCAGGCCTATCGTCAGAAACAACACTCTTGAAAAGAAAGAGTAAACAGTTAGTACTATCGTCGAAACAACTCTCTTCAAAAGAAGAGCTACCCCTCCAGTCACAGATAATCAAGAATATCTTATGGGTTCCCAAATAAAACAGTCACCTAATAATTGAAGCTACTATTACATTATTATTAATATTCTGTAAAAAACATCTTACGAAGGAAGAAATAACGCCATCAGATACTGACATAGTAGACCGCATGCAATACGTACAGTGAGTAGCATTGCTGATGGTATATCAATACCTGTTGGTGATGCAGCGGTGCAGCGCGGATCTTGTTGTTGGGAGTTGGGACGGAGGATGAGTGGTAGGTTGCGTGGTTTGTACGCCTCCCGCATCGCCGCCTTCTGCTCCATCGCCATCTCCCGCAACTTCTCCCTGAACAACCCAGATAGATTCAGTTAGAATCAATTCCTTCCCCAAGATAGACAGACAAGAGAGAGGGCGCGCGCGCGCACATCTGCTCGGTGGGGGCAGCGTTGGCGCCGGGGAGATACCGCCCCTCCCTGAGTTCCTTCAGCTCCGCCTTGAGCTGCTTCAGCTGCGCCATAAGTTCCGCCTTCCTTTCCTTCTCCCGGAGCTCGTCCAACTTGGCCGGGTCTGCCGCACGCACGCGCAACAACGGAGGCGTCAGATCCACGAGAAGAAACTAGTGTAGTAAGGACGGACGCAGTGATGCATTGGCAATGCCGCCGGCGGCTTACCCATGGCGGACGGTAGCGGTTGCAAAGCGGAGGCGGCGGCGGCGGAGCGGGGGTGGAGGCTGTGCGCGATCGAAGGCAATTGAGTCACTGCCGGCGCGGCGGGGGAGACGTATAAATAAGAAAGAAGGCAAGACAAAACGGACCCTAGATTGAGGCGCAGTGTGGGCTGAAAGTGAAATCCTACCGTGTGGATCTGCTGGACCAGCCTAGGAAAAAGTCCATATTAGAGCATCTCCACTCGCCCCTCTATATGAGCTCCGGCGTAGAAATTTTAGGACACATATGGAAAGCGACGACGGTAAAATTAAAATAGGATCGGGCGGCTGGCAGTCGCGGCATTTATACTAAAAAAATTAGAATTTTCAAAATATAACAGAATTTGAAGGAAAAGTAAATTCATTGATAGTTCGGCCATATTTGACCAATATTTGTACAAATTTAAAGACATAGATAAAAAATAGTAATTGCCGCCATGCCCTAACTAAGGCTGGCAATGGGTCGGGTTTGGTCGGGTCAACCTAAACTAGACCCATGTCCATCACCCTTATCGGGCACACCTGTGACCCATGACCCTACCCACGGGTAAGGAATGAGACCCACGCCCAAACCCATCGGGCAACCCGACCCTATCGGTCAATCCATCGGCTACAAAAAAATGGAGAGTTTGACGCAACCAAATATTTAGAACACATCGGCACATTGTTGGGCTGCCAGGACGAAGAGTGGTGTGTTCCCGTTCATGGCTTTGTGACTGCAAATAGTACTAATATGCACATGTTTGGTGTCTGGATACAAGAGTTTTGTGTGTAAACGATGTATATTTTCTTGCAGCCCAGGAAACTCCTTCGGGTCGTCCTCCGCCTTGACGATGGACGTCGATGCCTTGTATTCCGGTTGTGGCATCCACTCGCGCCGGCGCGGCGGAGATGGATTACGGATGGCGAGGGTGCCGCCGTGGCGCCTGCGAGAAGGATGAGACCGTCGCCAGGAACCTTGGCGACGCTGTGTTGTACAACGAGTACCTCGATGAGGACCCTCACGCCAAGGACCCGTGCGAGGAGGAGGAGGAGCGCGACGAGGAGGATGACAGGCGTAGCGCCGCACACTGGCCATTGTTGCCTTGCGGCGCCGCCAACTGCAAGTTTCGTGGTGGCATCTGCAGCGGCGGGTCGTTCCCGTCGGCGATGTAGCGGAGGACCCACGCGACGGTCCTCCCGAGCGCACTCCACCACCACCGCCGTCCACTGATGTTGTGGTTGGACGGTGGGTCGCCATTGCCATCGTAGGGAGCGAGGCGATCCACGTGCTCCCTTAGGAAGAAGAGCGTCCACGCGTTGTCGTTGTCTGGCGACCACTGCGGATCGTTCCTCTCCTCTGCCGTCAGGTGATCCCAGAAGTGGTCATAGATGGCCACCGTCCGCTCGGTCCCTATTAGCACAGGCGATACCAACAAGCCATCGCATCTGATCAAGCACCCATCCCTCTCCCCCGCTCAATGCATGTCCAACGGGATGGGGTAGCGCGCGTCCTAGAGGGTGCGCGCCAGGGACGTATCCAGCAGGGTGGAAGGGTGGAAGGGGTGTATTTCTTTTTACAATTTTGTCTGGATACAAATAAGATAGTTCTATATGCAGAAATGTCATGTGTAATGCATTGCGACATTATAAACATCTCCGATCGAATCAGCAAACATAACATTTGTTTCTTAAGAATGATTGAATCTGATTGGTCTGTTAAGATATGCTACTGATCTAGATATAGAAAATGATTAAAATCTGAAATTACTCCATGCTACCCCTTAAGAACACCTACAGTCCCTAATTTTAAAAATATTTTTTATCATTCTCTAGGTATAGCTTATAAACGTGTCACTCTTCAGTTAAGCTAGGTATAACGTATGCATTTTTTTGCAGAATATTTTATCTCCATATAATATTGCCACTAAAGGACATGTGCAATTCCGAGAGGCCAAAACTCTGATGTGTTATATCTTCATCTCAGCTTTTGGTGCCGACTGGTGAACACATCGCTGGCACACTATAGAGCCAAAATACTCCATGGTAAGATCCATGACAAGGGTTATAGCGACCTTAAATTTTCATGAAATTTGCACACCACTATAAAAACAAATTAATGAATCTGAGTCATGAATGTCTTAATAAGCCAATGTGAATGTCAAAGGCATAGACCTTACATTTTATATATAATGGAGTATTTTTATTTTATATATTAGTATTAAAGAGTTCATTAATGTGGTTTCTGAACTTCATGAATACATTTGAATTGGTTTTTGTAGGTAAGACAGTGAAAATTACAATTTTTCTCCAAATCAGGAAAATACAAAATTGTAACTATACATAATTTCATATAAAATTGTATGTGTAAGTTATAAATTTCATGTGCTTGAAATATGTTTCTGCCATGTTTGTATTAAATACTCATGATCAGCGGAGTAAGAAAATGAGAAAGACAAGCATGACAAAAAAAAATTAAGACTATGTTGATGTACTATCTTTTGTATGCATGTAAGTTTTCACGTGAATTATATTGACATGGGTGTAAGTAGAATAAAATAGTCGTAGCAACGCACGGGCATTCAACTAGTATAGATACGGTACTTGACCGGTACCTCAACCGGTACTACCGCGAGTCACTCGAAAGAGTCAGTCAACCGGTACTTCCGGTATCGGTACCGCACAGGTTGCATGGGCTTTAGGTCATATGGCTGGTATCGCCAGTGGTACCGCAAGCGGTACTACCGGTTCTGCGGAAGAACCGGTAGAATCATGGTTCCAGCTGACGTACTACCGCTCTCAGCATTGGTACTACCAGTCATGCCAAGACCAGATGATCTCCTCAGATTCTGGAATCCTCTACAGTTGTTACAACAAGACACACACAAGTAATGGAAAAACCTATCAGACTAAGCTAGCTATGATCCTCTACCGGCGGCGCTGCCGCACCACTGCCGCTGCTATGATCAATCTTACCAGCAGCAGGGTCTCCTTGTTCTTCCGTTTCCTCCAGCTTTAGCTTCTTCCTCCCGCACGGCATCTCCGCCGATGGCGATGGGCAGAAGTTAGGTTTTTTTCTCTTTTCAAAACCACTGTCAAAGGCCAGCCAACGCCAAAGATCTATCAGATGAGGTATGAAAGGGTTCCCTATTTCTGTTTCCATTGTGGTTTAATCGGACACAGCGAGGAGCAATGCGAACAGAAGGACAACGGTATACCATCTCTGCAGTATGATGCCAACCTGCGCTGCTCACCAAAACGTAAGTTTCAGAGTCGTGCAGTCTCGACACCTGACGAACCAGCAGCGAAGAGGCCCCTCCGTTTCAACACTCCAGAAGGAAGCGTGAGTTCATCGTCGCTGGGTATGCCGCGGACATCCGGGCGCACGGCACACAATATACATGGCAACCTTCCGACTGATATTCCAGAAGCAGTGGATGCTCAGGATGGGTTTGAGGAGAAGGAGCACAGAACAGAGGAAGCAGTGGAGACAGACCTGGCAAATACAGTAAAGGGCATGCAACTCAAGCTGAGCCAGGACAAGGTTTCCATGGACAATGACAGTGCTATGCGTGGCAATGAGGGGATGCCAGGGAACCCAAACTTTGGGCAGGGTGGAGGAAGTGGCACGGTTCAGGTGGCTCTCACACCAATGGCCATGCAATTCATGCAGAGTAACCCAACGAATACAAGTGGTAGCCGTGGCACACCTTCTGGGCCACATTCAAGTGATATGATTCCACCTCTACGAGACCTCTATCCCATCTTGAAATTCCTAGTGGAAGTGGATCAGATGTCTCCATGGCTGCAGCTGACTCGGTTTTAGGCAAGAGACCCCCTGAAGTCAATGAAGTTCCTGGGCAAAAACTTGACCTTTCCTTAGCCCTCAACTACACTGCACTATCCAGTGGTAAACAGAAAAAAGGAAAGAAGATGGGAGCAGCAGATGTGCAGGATGAGACGAAGGAGACGTCGGCGGACAGCGTGGCGGCAAGGACAAGGAGGAAGATCGCGACCGGGCACGCAGCACCTGGTAACCTGACGAGGCCGAATGGACGGCCACGTCAGGGGCAATGAATTGCCTCTCGTTCAACTCGTCGGGGTGCCGGGAATAACCCGACAGTGCGTGAACTAGCTACTCTTTCCCAAGTTTGGAGTCCGCGTCTTGTTTTCTTATGTGAGACTAGGCAAAGTAAGAATAAAATGCGTCGGTTGCGTCATAGGTTAGGTTTAGGAGGTTTTGCTGGTTTTAGTAGTGATGGTTTAAGTGGTGGTTTAGCTTTATTTTGGCATGATCAAATAATTGTAGAGGTGCAAGAAATAAATGAAAGATATATTGATGCGTATGTGCGTGAGTCCCCGAGTGATCCCCAATAGCGCCTTACTTGTGTCTATGCAGAACCGAGGGTGGAAGATCGCCACCGTATGTGGGACAAACTCCGTAACCTAAAATCTTCTTCTAACCTTCCTTGGCTTGTAGTAGGAGATTTTAATGAAGCGCTTTGGCAAGAGGAACATCTATCTAATACCCCAAGATCAGTACCTCAAATGGATGCTTTTCGTGAAGTTTTATATGAATGCGATTTAACGGATCTTGGTTTTTCAGGTGTGCCGTATACATATGATAATAAAAGAGTGGGGAGAGCGAACGTACGGGTTCGGCTCGACAGAGCTGTGGCCTGCCCGGCTTGGCGAGATCAATTTGCAGAAACCAGGGTGCAGCACCTAACTTCACCAGTATCAGACCATTGCCCCATCCTTGTTCAATTAGAACGAGAGACCAGAGTACCAAGTCGCTAACCCAGGCGCCAGTACGAGATTCTATGGGAGCGGGAGTCAGACCTCACTGAACGGATTACAGCGGCATGGCGGGAAGCGGGACAAAAGAACAATCTAGCTGATGTGATGAATGGACTTGATCAGGTCATGACCATGTTGCAAATGTGGAGTAAGAAGCGCTTTGGGAATATTATCAGAGAACTGGGTAAGGCACGTAGTGACTTGGAAATTTTAAAGCTAAATAATGCTGACCAAACGTCCATACGGCGTGCTACTGATCGAATGCAAGAGCTGCTTTATAAAGAAGAACTGCTATGGCTACAGAGATCAAGGGTTACTTGGCTTAAAGTGGGGGACCGAAATACAAGGTTTTTTCACCAAAAAGCGGTATGGCGGGCAAGACGAAATAAAATTAAAAGATTAAAAGATAGTGAAGGAGTATGGGAAGAAGCTCCAACTGACATGGAGCGAATGGCGACATCCTATTTTAAGGAACTCTTCACACGTGATCCATCACTTAATTCCGAAGATTTGATAGCGCTGACAAAAGAAAAGGTAATTGCTGATATGAATGTTGAGTTGTGCAGGGAGTTCACAGACGAGGAGATTGGTGATGCCATGTTCCAAATAGGCCCTCTCAAGGCACCGGGTGTAGATGGATTTCCAGCCAGGTTCTATCAACGAAATTGGGGGACTATTAAGGAGGAAGTAATTAACGCAGTTAAATTATTCTTTGTCACAGGGAAGATGCCGGATGGGGTGAATGACACGGCTATTGTTTTGATACCAAAAACCGACCAACCTGAAACACTCAAAGATTTCAGGCCTATCAGTCTATGTACGGTAATATATAAAGTCATAGCGAAATGTATGGTGAATAGACTCCGCCCCATTTTGGGTGATATTGTGTCCATCAACCAAAGTGTGTTTGTTCCGGGAAGGTTAATCACTGACAATGCTTTGGTTGCCTTCGAATGCCTCCATTTCATTGAACACAACGTGAACAAAACAAAAGATTTTTGTGCTTATAAGCTAGATCTATGTAAGGCTTATGACAGAGTGGATTGGGATTTTCTGAAGAAAGTGATGCAAAGGATGGGTTTCTCGCACCGATGGGTAGACTGGATAATGTCATGTGTCACATCGGTGAACTACAGGGTAAAATTTAATGGGAACCTCCTAGATTCATTTTCTCCTTCTCGGGGCCTCCGACAAGGTGATCCTCTCTCTCCATTTTTGTTCTTATTCATCGCAGATGGACTATCTACACTCCTACAAAATGCAGTGGATAATAATACTTTGGAACCGCTAAAAGTATGCCGCAATGCCCCAGGTGTGTCTCATCTTTTATTTGCAGATGATAGCTTACTATTTTTTAAGTCACATGAGGTACAGGCTCTTAAAGTTAAGGAGATTTTAGACACTTATGCAACCAGTACTGGGCAACTTATCAATCCATCCAAATGTTCGGTTTTATTTGGTGATGCATGCCCGCTGCTCAAGCGCACAGAAGTGAAGCAAGTGCTACAGATAGAACAAGAAACTTTTGAATCAAAGTACCTTGGCCTCCCAACACCTGAAGGTCGGATGGGCAGGGACAAATTCCAAAGCCTCCAGGCAAAATTGGCGAAGTGTTTAGTGGAGTGGGACGATAACCATAAATCCCAGGCTGCAAAAGAGATCCTAATTAAAGCAATTGCCCAGGCAATTCCGGTATATGTGATGAGTGTTTTCAAATTGCCACTTGGCCTATGCGATGAGCTAACAAAGATGATCCGCAGGTATTGGTGGGGAGCGGAAAATGGGAAGCGAAAAACACACTAGGTGGCATGGGATATCATGTTGCGGCCTAAAGATTATGGCGGCATGGGATTCCGAGATATGAGACTCTTTAATCAGGCCTTGCTAGCCCGTCAAGCATGGCGCCTAATACAACATCCTAATACCCTATGTGCGCAAATTCTTAAAGCCAAGTACTACCCTAACGGCTTCCTTCTGGACACTGTTTTTTCAGGAAATGGCTCCTCCACATGGCACGCAATCGAGTACGGGCTTGAGCTACTAAAGCAAGGTATAATATGGCGGGTTGGTAACGGCGCGCAGATACGTGTATGGCGCGACCCCTGGATACCCAGAGAAGCCGACCACCATCCGAAGACAAGCCAAGGCAGATGCAGGTATAGGTGGGTGGCTGATTTCTTGCGTCCTGATGGATCCTGGGACATGCAACGCCTTGAGCAATATTTCCACCAGGAGGACATCCATGAAATAATCCAAATCAAAACATCAACGAGCCATGAGGAGGATTTTCCTGCATGGTTCCCTGACAAACGAGGCATGTTCACGGTTAAGAGCGCATATCGACTCGCCCTCAATCGAGTAATGATGCAACAAGATTGCGGTGCAACAAGTGTAAGACCGGATGGGAAGCAACCAAGCTGGAAGTTGATTTGGCAATGCCCAGTTCCACCCAAGGTGCGAACCTTGGGGTGGAAAATTTGCCGCAATGCACTAGCCACACAGTTGAACTTGCGGCGAAGAGGTATGGCCGCCTGTGGTCTGTGTCCAGTCTGCGGCCATGAAGATGAGGATACGTTCTACGTCTTCATGCGCTGCCCGCACGCACGCGACCTCTGGCGTGCAATGTCCGAAGTATGGGAGCTACCGCCGGACTCCCTACTGCAGCCCACTGGACCAGATTGGCTCATTCATCTACTACAAGCCATTCCTTTAAATCAGCAAGCGATGACACTTATGACAATCTGGAGGATTTGGCATGCACATAATGAAATAACGCATCATAAACCCTGTCCGTCAATTGAAGGCTCTCGAAGGTTTCTAGTAAGTTATCTGAATTCTCTCCTAATGATTAAACAATTTCCTGATGCAGATATTACAAAAGGGGAAGATGGTCTTGGATGAGAGCCAAGGTTTTATGAAGCAACGGAAGCCTGGGGATGGTAGAAAACAGGCACGACGGAAGTGGGAACCACCAAGCGAAAATGTAGTTAAGCTGAATGTGGACGGCGCCTTCTCATGCGATGATCGGGCAGGAGTTGGTATGATTGGCCGTGATCACCAAGGAGCTGTGGTCTTCGCAGCATGCCGGCCACTACGGCATTGCAAAGACGCTACTGAAGCGGAAGTAGCAGCAATTGAGGAGGGAATGAGGCTCGCCTTACAATGGACGCAACTGAGATTCATCATCGAGTCGGACTGTTCTGAGGCTGTCGAACTAATCAATGGTGCTGCACCAAATATATCAGCCTATGCTTTTAGGGTAAACGAGATTATTAGAGATATGTTAAGGGAAAGAGAGAGTAAACTAGTGAAAATAAGTAGAGAAGCCAATAGAGCTAGTCATGAGCTAGCACAACTTGGTAGGATCCAGGGTCAGACTGAATTCTGGCTTGGTGTTTCCCCCCCGGCAATTGTGGGAACACTAGCCTCTGATTGTAACCTTTTTTTTTTTTGACCTTGGAACACTGTCATTCCATTAAATTTGAACGGTAGAATAACCGTACAGAGCCCTGCTTACATCAACAGGAACCTGATCTAACCACACTTGGTGTTCATTTGACACCCCATTCAGGCCTAACGTTGCCAGTTCATGGGCAGGCTTATTACAGACACGGGGTACAAAGACGACACGATGCTCAATAAATTCAGTTTGTAGCAGGAATTTAACTTCACAGAAGAGGACTCCCAACTCGGCCAGGTCAAATTCAGAAGACGTAATTGCTCTTTGCAGGTTCTGGCAGTCTGTTGCAATAATAATACGACCAAAACCAAGTCTTACGGCCATGTCAATTGCTCTCAGAACTGCATAATAAAGCTTTCTTTCCCCCGCAAAAAAAAAAAGAAGTTTACCTCTTCTTTTTGGAGACAATCCTGAAGCTTACCTTCGTCTTTTCAGGCCCGCTAGTTTTCGTTATATTACATGGGCCTCTCGCTAGTTTTCGTTTTGGTATCCAGCACGAGCGCACCACCAGGTTCTTTCTTGGTCGCCCAAAAATAAAGAGAAGGTCCCACACGCCCACGCCGCCACCTAGGCTGCCATCCCCGCCGGCCTGCGCCGTCCAGACGAGAGAGATGCAGATGCCTCGCAAGCGTAAGATCGTAGCAGAGGAATATGCCGTCGACAAGCCGGTGTACCTCGTTGTGGAGCACGAGGTCAAGGATCCCTCCCACTCCATCGTCATCGCCGGCACAAGGACGCCGCCGGTGATGGTCCCCCTGCGCTACGCCAAGCGCGGCATGTCCTTCGCGGCGGTGGACTCCCGGTGGATCGTCGGCGTCGGAGGGGACTACCGGTGTCCCTTCTCCATCTACGACCTAACCACCTCCAAGGAGTCTGGAGGCCCCAGGCTGCTCCAGAACAAGGTGAACCCGATCCTGATCCCGCACAGCGGCATGCTCTACATCCTCTCGAGCCGCCCCAAAGTCGACATGGGTGCCGATTTCCTGCCCTGGTTCGAGATGATCAGCTTCAGGAACGGCAGCCTTCCCCAGTTCGACGGCTGTGCTTCATATGATCTCCCGCCGCCCCCTATCTTCCCGTACCACATCAACCCGCTCGAGTACCTCAACCCGCCGGACGTGCGCGTCGCTGCGTACGCCGTCGTCGACTCCCACATCCTGCTCTCCGTCTACTATCAGCAGCACCACCACGAGGAGGAGGAGGAGGAGGAGCAGGAGCAGGAGAAGGGGACCTGCGCCTTCGACATGGACAAAAAAGTGTGGGATATGGTGTATGACAAGAGCTTGCCATTCGTCGGCCAGGCCATACCCCTCGGCAATAACCTCTTCGTCGCCCGCTCCAAAGAGAGAAGTGGCGGCACTGCTGCAGCAGTATACTACATGGCTGTATTCCCGGCAAAGGATACATCCACCAGCAAGAAAGAGCTGTCCATTGTTGAGTTGCCGCTGGACCTTCCAAAGGGCCGCATTGTTCCAGGGCAGCATCTTTGTGCTCTGGGGATGGGCAGTTTCTCTTCCTTTCATGTTCGATCTGTCGATCCCAGTCCAGATACCGTCTTTGAGAAAGCACGTGTTATTCAGCGCACATACTCTTTGGTGAAGGCGGATGATACTAGCGCCAATCCTGAAGTAGTGAAGGGGGAGAGGCGGAGTTTTGAACTGCTTGATCAATCTTATTTTTTTGCTCGCCCTGCACCGGTGGTAGCTGCTTTTACAATGTAAGCATGTGATCACAGACCTAATTTTACTTATGCTAGCGCTCATGTTATTTCAAACTCTAGCTGCACTTTCTTCTACTACTTATGATAAGTCAGATCAGCTGTATGCACATTGCAATTGTATTATATTATGAGAATAGGGCATCCAATCATCCATAGTCATATTATCATGTATGCATGTTCTACCTGAATTTGCTCAATGGTGCCCTTAACTTAGTTTGTTGTTGAACTACTCAAGTCCATCATTGCACCTTTTATTTTTGTACAGGTTGCAGTAGACTGAAGTGAACACTTGTTGAGCTAGCTTTGTTACTTTTCAGTTGTATTTTTAGTGAGGATTAGTATAAGCCTACAGTATTTCTTATTAGTTAATTTGTTGCAGCGGAAGTCTTGTTACAGTTTTCCTAGTTTGCACATTCCCTTCGAGATGATTGTCTGGTGAAATACTAGGAGCAGGGATAAGTTCTTTGCACATTTGACCATTAAATTTTGCATGGTATAGTAAATCACTTTCCAGGTTATATACTCTATTAAATTTTGACGGTTTTCTTTTGTATCATGACAGGGATTGAGAATGATGCTTTGCAAGGACATGCTGTGTTGCGCTTGAAGGATCCCTTGAAAATCGACATCTTGGATTAGGTTAAGCCAGCCCTTTGTGGCGTAGTATCATTTTATATCCTATAAGTTGTCGATGGTGGCAGTGTGAGGAGCATATTCAAAGTATATATGGTTTAGGGTGTATAATTAGGGTACATATGGTTATGGTGTAGCAAGTGCTATCTAGTTTGTCAGCATTGCATTTTGATTTGTCGTGACAACCTGTGGTTCCTTTTCCTAGATTGGTAATCTCGGATTTACGATGCAGTCTAGGGTGATGTAGACAAATTTAGCAGCAAATGAAATCGAAGCACTGAGACGGTGTATCTCATTTGCAATATCATTTCTGATAGACAAAAAGACCGAAGGATTAAACAATCTACATAAGACGTCCTCACTAACTTAAGTAAGTTGGCAGTGGAGCGACTTTTTCCCCAAACATTAGGAGTTTGAGCTACCCAAGTATTTTTTTTCAATCCTCCACATATGTTGATTTCATTATGTCAAAATCAGAATTCTTCCGAGTAAACAAAGGCAAATCTTCATCAAGGCAAATCTTACATGAGCCGTGTGGCCAGTACACAAGGTTACATTCTTTCTTGCTTTTTGCAGGGTGAGCCCACCACCAGTTTTGCCCTTAGTACCTAGGGTTTGCACCCCTGTCGCCGTTCCCGTCCCGACAAAGAGAGATGCCTCGCAAGCGTAAGAGCGTAGCAACGGAAGATGTCGGGCCCAAGCCGGTGTACCTTGTGGTGATCGCGATATCTTCTTGGGATGGTAGGATATCATCTTTAAAAAGTAGCTTAGTCCCATATGCAATAGCTTGAAGCAATTAGGGGGGCAGGGGGGCAGCATATTTAGAACCAATTGTATCGATGCAGATATTTCTGTTTCTAACCACACAATGGGCAGAGTTAGTGTTTTGTTGGTTTGATTACGAACTTTTTGAGCTTGTTCCTTACTTTGCGTACTTTGATCTCGTTAGCTGGTTTGACATTTAGGTTAGTGGAGAATCAAATTTGAGAGCGGTCTTGCTGAAGTTTTAGCACACAACATTTTTGGGAGATGAATAGTTTAGACAGGCAAACGATGTCCAATTGGGCTGGTTTTTCAAATTTGGTACTTACTACGTATTGGATACGTGGTTTATAAGCCCACCGCCGCCGATCGCAATAGGCAGAGGTAGGGTTTGGATGGTCAGATTCTTTTTTTTTTCTTTTAGGGTTCAAAAAGGAAGAGGAAATTTCTGTCTGTTTTCGTAGAAAAAGGAAATGGAGAGCTAAAAAGGAAAAGGAAGCGGCATTTTGCAGAAAAGAAATGGAAACGGATAAACCATAAACGGAAACGAAAAAGAAAATGAGGAAGTCGTTTCCGACGGAAACGAACACGGCAGAGAAAATTCTGGAAAAATAAATACGAAATGTTTTCGGAAAAATAATTCAGAGAGGCCACTGTTTTTTGTAGGCCTACATTTACACATAAAACCAGACCTAGCCACGTACTAGGTCCACTAAATACTAACCCTAATCACCCCGAGTATAATTGCGTGTGCATGCAGCCGTGTGCAGCCAGACCGCCACCTAAAGTCCTCCCCTCGACGACTCGTCTTTCAGTCTATAGATCAAGTATTACGTCTCCATTGTGTTGTGACAAATATCCGTTTTCATAACATATTCGTCTCGTATCCCAGGCTCCATAGTCATCTCCGGTGATTTTCGTTTTCATATTCGTCTTTGAGGTTTCTGCTTTCGTTTTCGATTCCAACGAGATAGGTGGAAACAAAAACGATAATGATGTTTCCGTCCGATTCCATTCCGTTTTCAACGCAGCTCAAGTTTACCAGCAGGAGCCCAACACCACGTTCTTTCTTGGTCGCCCCAAAATAGAGAGAATTCACACGGACATGGCCTCGCCCTCGCCGCCCCCAGGGCTAACACCCCGCCGCCGTCCAGACGAGACAGATGTCTCGCAAGCGGAAGAACATAGCAGCGGAAGATGCAGGCGACCAGCCCGTGTACCTTGTGGTGGAGCACAAGGTCGAGGAGCCCTCCCATTCCATCGTCATTGTCGGCACAAAGACGCCGCAAGTGATGATTTCCCTGTGCCACGCCAAGCGCGGCATGTCCTTTGCGGTGGTGGACTCCCGGTGGATCGTCGGCGTCGGCGGAGACTACCGTTGCCACTTCACCATCTACGACCTAACGACCTCCACGGAGTCAGGGGGCCTTGGCTCTATACGAACAAGGTGAACCCCGTCCTGATTCCGCATCGCGACATGCTCTACATCCTCTCCAGCCGCCCCAAAATCGACGACGATGCCGATTTCCTGCCCTGGTTCGAGGGGATCATCTTCAGGGACGGCCGCGCTCCTCAGATGGGTTGTTTCGCCTCCCGCAAGCTCTCGCCGCCCCCAATCTTCCTGTACTGCATCAACCCGCTTGAGTACCTCCACCCGCCGGACGTGCGCTACACCGCCCACGCCGTCGTGGGCTCCCACATCCTGCTCTCCGTCTCCTACACTGCCGCCTCCGACTCCTTGCGGTTGTGGCAGCAACTACAGGATATGCAGATCCCTCCGGAGCCGGTAGAGAAAGGGACATGCGACTTCGATGTGGACACGAGGGAGTGGGAGATGGTCGACAGCAAGAAACTGCCTTTCCTCGGCGAGGCACGTCCCCTTGGAGTTGGCGGCCACCTCTTCGCTGCCGCCCGCTCCAACGACGGGGCCACCGTCGTGTACCACATCGAAATCCTGACCTGCGACTCGACAAAGAAGACCCATTTGAGCATCCTCGAGCTACCCATGGAGGGCCTCCGCACCATTCAAGGACAACTATCCTTCATTTCCGGTGCGGGAAGGTTATGCACATTCGACGTTCGGTTCAAGGATGCCGTGAACGGTGGCGCGCTGAAGAAGGTGTCCGTTGTTCACAGTACCTACAGTGTGACGGTGGCGGACGCCAACGGCGAGACAACCATTATTTTTCAGCATAAAAAGTTAAATGACAGTCTCCTAGCACGTAAAAGGTGTCGCATTAGTTACCAATATTTTTCAGCATAAAAAGTTAAATGACAGTCTTGGTACCCCATTGAATTTTAGCTTCAATATACATAAGCTGAAACTTTTCTTGCACTTAATTACAGACAATTAAGTATTTGTCTGAGGCCGGAGGGTATGATTTTATGGAACATATTTACACCAAAAGAGTTGGAGCAATAATAAATGTACCTGCAAGGCTTCAAACATCATACAAGAAACTAATCCAACCAATTTAATTATCCCTTATGCAGATAGCTGCCCCTCCTCTCTTCTTCTCCGGGCTGCTCCTTCCTCCTCTCCGCCGGATTAGCCGGCTGGAGATGGAGAGGAGTATGCGCCGGCTGTATATATGTAGGCTTCTCTTCTAGCTTTGGTCCCCTAGTGGCGTCTTGGAGTTGTGCCTCAGATCTAGGCGGATTAGGGTTCTTTTCCTTGCAGCCATGTCTTCGGTGGTCGGAGCATGCGAGCGAGGAGGGAGCCACCGTCTCCGTCAATAAAGTTGTCATCTCGGAGCTGTTGTTGATGCTGAGGAGCTGCGAAGCGGAGCCCCCCCTGGCCGGCCATGGAGGCGAGGGGGAGGGGCGAGGCTTTCTGCGGCACACAGTGGAGCTTCTTCTGGCCGGCCGTGGAGGCGAGGAGGAGAAGCTTTGCTGGGTGCTCTCCCCGGCGGAGCAGAGATCCAGGTTCTTCTCTCTGGCTCTGGATCTGCTGAGTGTTTGGGTTGTTCTTCCTGCTCCTTGTGGTAGTGGAGACAGGCAGGAGGGGGAAGGCCCAGTGCTCGTCGATCTAGAGTCGAGAGGCACATGGGTGAGCGTGCGGTGCTCACCATGTTGGAAGCTTTCTTCAGGCGGCAGATTTCAAGCGCCGGCGTCGTCCGCCGCCGCTATTCTTGGCCAAGGGGGCCTCTCCGCACCTCAGAGGATCCTGCTCCCGGGAGTATCTACTTCCTCCAGGCCGAAGAGCTGAAGGGGAAGATCTCCGATCTTGGCGTGGTAATCCATCCTGGTGACGAACCAAGTGGCGCAGTCCCCGGCGTCGCCACCAGAGACGGCCCAAGATCCAGTCGACGCGGTGGAGAAGAAGGACCCGATCGCTTTCTTTTTTATCTTTCTGGGTTCCTTTTTGTAAAAAAATTGGACTCTTGTGCTATTGTTCTCAAAGCCAAGGTCCTCCTTGTAATTGTTCCCACCGACTAATGAAGCTTCCAGGTCCTTTGGGGCCTTTTCTGTTAAAAAAAAAGAATTATTTTTGAGGATTTGAGCTCCGGTCACACTACCACGAAACAGCATATAAAAGGTGTCATGAACAAACTGATGTTTGAGGATTCAAGCTCGAGTCACATACAAGAGACAAGGAAAAAACGATAATCTCTTCCCAATGCATATGCAGCATGGAAAAGCCACATGTACATGCATCCCGAAATAACAGAAGCGCAACCCCTAGTTGAGTTCACAAGATCAATGCCAACTCCAGCAATAACAAGAATAACAAAACTTTATCCTTAAGGGAAGCACAAACAGTGTCACGAGTGGCAGAAATTTTATGAATCGTTTGAGGAATACAAACAAATAAATGTGAGTCCTCGAATCAATTATGCTAGTATAAAATGCCGAAAAAGGAGGGAAATGTGGTTAATAGGGTCAGTCCAGCTGGTACAGCTAATTTACTAGGTTTTGAAAAGGAACGGAGCAGTAAGTTTTACATTTTTATTTTAGCAAGGTTAATAATTCATATTTATTAGCAGAAAGGTGGGATGAAATTTAAGTCTATTGAATACGCGTATCTCCAAGTATTCTCATTTTCCTGATTAAAAAAATAAAAGAAATCAAAACATAGCTGGGATAAACCTGAGGGATACACAGGGCCGGGCCTGTTACCACTCGACCAATAGCCCAATCGCCTGGACTCCTCTCTCCAAGTTGCCGTCACAAGGAAATTGTAAAGGAATCCCAGGACTGCATACAAAGAGTTGGGGCTGAAAAAACCGTGCTAGCTGACATCAACTTTCTCGCCTTATGTAAAAATTGTTCTGGCTGCTGTTATTTTTTATGCACTCATACATGCGCAGTATCCCCCGTAGGGCCATGTTGAGAAAATGCCGTTTTCCGTATCGTCGTATCCGTATCCCCGTACCATGTAACATAGCTAGTCATATGAAATTGAGATGCATGTGTACAGTTGGCTGCTTAAGTATAGGGACATGGCCAACCGCTGTGCCAAATTATGATCAGAGAAGGGATACATCATGATGGCCACAGTAGAAGATGCGAGAAGTTACCATGAAAATCCAGAACTACATGCACTAAACCTAATAAACTCATGGTCACAACCAGTTAGAAGGTGCAAATGGATGTTTACAGCGTGCTGTGCCGAATTATGGTGCTTACTCATATGGAGAAGACGCCAGCCACACAAGGCGAATCTAGCGTTCGTACTGGATCATGGATCTTGTAAAGCTGCTTCCACCGCTTGGACACGGCTAGACATCTCCCCTCGAAATCCTCCGTTCCATAAGCTATCATCTTGATGTGCGCACGCAAGTACGGAGGATCCCATGATTCGTCAACCCTCCAGCTAGCCACTGAACAAAAACCACGGTCGATTCCCAGGGACAAGAAGTTATGGGTGGTCATTACCTCCTCGTCACCTGGCAGGTCAGACAAGACCGGGATCTCCATGATGGCCAGGGACACACCAGCGATAACACTGATCTTGTATGCGGTAATGGCCCGAGTGGCCCTTGAGATGCCGAGGAAGAGCTCTGGGCCGTGCGGGATGGCGACCTGGATGAATGGCAGATCATTCTTCTCGTCCACGGTCGTCCACTGCTCCGTCTCCGTGTCGAACGCCCAAGTGCCTGCCTGTCCAGCGACGGAGAACAGTAGGTAGGAGCCGACAGCGGCGTAGGACCTGACTGCGAAATCACTCGTCGTGCGGCTGATGTACCGATGCAGGTTTTGGACCCTGGGGAAGAAGGGTGGACTCGGCAGGGCCTTCCATTCGCAGCCCGTCAAGCAACCGCCGACCACATTTGCCTGGGACAGATCAAGGACCTCGAACCAGGGCAGGAAGTTGAGACGCCCGTCGAAGGCGTCGTCGACCCTGCCATTGATGGAGGGGCATTGGGCCATGGCGTAGATCCTTTCCCCGACAGTTAGCAGGACCGGGTAACTCTTGGTCGACCCGGGCTTGGGTCCCTTGATCACCGCATGCGACTCGGTGTCGAAGATGATGGTCTCCTCCGCGCCGTAGCGGCTCGTGGTCAAGCTGCCGCCGACGCCGACGATCCACGCGCCGTGCTTGGATCTCACGGGGACGAAAGACTTGGCGTGCTTGCACTTGAGGCGCGCGAGGGGGCGGCCCGGGGCGCCTTTGCCGCCGCCGGCGTAAGGGTCCACCTTGAACACGGAGTAGGCAGGCCGCACGCAACCGTGGCCTACCAGCAGGTACACCGGCGGGGCTGCCGCACCACTGCCGCTGCTACGATCAATCTTACAAGCGGGGTCTCCTTGTTCTTCCGTCTCCTCAAGCTTTGGCTTCTTCCTCCCGCGCGGCATCTCCGCCGCCGTCGCCGCCGATCGCGATGAGCAGAAGTTAGGCTTCTTTTCTTCCTGACTGAAGTCGGAAGTTTACCTCTTCTTTTTGGAGACAATCCTGAAGCTTACCTTCGTCTTTGCAGGCCCGCTAGTTTTAGTTATATATTACATGGGCCTCCCGCTAGTTTTTGTATCCATCACGAGCTCACCACCAGGTTCTTTCTTGGTCGCCCAAAAATAAAGAGAACGTCACACGCCCCCGCGCGCCGCCGCCTAGGGCTGCCAGCCGGCCACCCCCGCCGGCCCGACGAGAGAGATGACTCGCAAGCGTAAGAGCGTAGCAGAGGAAGATGCAGGCGACCAACCGGTGTACCTTGTGGTGGAGCACAAGGTCAAGGAGCCCTCCCACTCCATCGTCATCGCCGGCACAACGACGACGCAGGTGATGATTCCCCTGCGCCACGCCAAGCGCGGCATGTCCTTCGCGGTGGTGGACTGCCGGTGGATCGTCGGCGTCGGCGGAGACTACCGTTGCCACTTCACCATCTACGACCTAACCACCTCCACGGAGTCAGGTGGGCCTTGGCTCTACACGAACAAGGTGAACCCCGTCCTGATTCCGCACCGCGACATGCTGTACATCCTCTCCAGCCGCCCCAAGATCGACGACGGTGCCGATTTCCTGCCCTGGTTCGAGGGGATCATCTTCAGGGACGGCCGCGTTCCTCAGATGGGCTGTGTCCCCTCCCGTAAGCTCCCGCCGCCCCCCATCTTCCCGTACTGCATCGACCCGCTCGAGTACCTCCACCCGCCGGACGTGCGCTACGCCGCCCACGCCGTCGTGGGCTCCCACATCCTGCTCTCCGTCTCCTACGCCGCCGCGTCCGACTCCTTGCGGTTGCGGCAGCAACTACAGATGATGCAGATCCCTCCGGAGCCGGAGGAGAAAGGGACATGCGCCTTCGACGTGGGCACGAGGGAGTGGGAGATGGTCGACAGCAAGAACCTGCCTTTCGTCGGCGAGGCACGTCCCCTTGGCGGGAGCGGCCACCTCTTCGCCGCCGCCCGCTCCAGCGACGGGGCCACCGCCGTGTACCACATCGAGATCCTGACGTGCGACTCGACAAAGAAGACCCAGTTGAGCATCCTCGAGCTGCCCATGGAGGGCCGCCGCATCATTCAAGGACAAGTATTCTCCTTTTCCGGTGCGGGAAGGTTATGCACGTTCGACGTTCGGTTCAAGGATCCTGTGAACGAGGGTGGCGCGCTGAAGAAGGTGTTCGTTGTTCAGAGTACCTACGATGTGAAGGTGGTCGACGCCAACGGCGAGACAAACGACGCACTGGCTAGTGTGGTGGTTAAGCGAAGTCATAGGAGGAGTTACAAGCTCGTCGGCCGGTCTCGTCTGCTGGCGTACCCAACCCCGGTGGTTTCTGCATTGACCTTGTAGCAATTGTAAGTGCAGCTACCAGTGCTCTGTTGTTAATCTGTGGCACTAGATGAGTGTTAATTGACGAAATCTTGTGCATATTTTCACTCGTTTGGCTTTTGTTTCTTCACTCGATTTTAACTTGCTACTTCCTCCTAGTTAAAGACTACACAATGGACTTCCTGGTGCAAATATTGTAGTCACTACTAGGTGGAAAAGGGGCTCCATTGTGCAAACAAAAACTTATTTAACTGAAATTGGGTGGAGAGAAGAACAAATAATCACATATAAAAAACTGCAGCAACAATTCCCTCTTCTTATGTACTTTGTGATATTTGCATCTAAGTAATGCTAGTCATTCCCAAACTCACCAATATTCATCAGTCTATGATCTGTTGTCAACAGATCACACAGGAAGTTAATCACGACCAGTCCAATCAATTCCATCTTGTTGACAAAAAAAATTCACTGGATCCCCATATACATTCCTTACTAGTCAGTCGTTGCCCACAAGATTCAGCACTAGTCAGATAACACCTTCAAGTTCACATAGCCATCAGAGGAGTACAGTGCAGACATCTTCATGTTCTGCAGCAAATCCATTCTTAGGAAACTAACTATCAACTGGCATTACAGCTGGTATAGCCTAAAGAGTGAAGTAACAAAAGGCATATCAGCTTCTTGGCTCCAGACAGCAGCGACATAACTTCACAAGCGTTAGTGGGAACCGTCTTCTCCTTGTTCAGAAGAAACAGAAGCACCTCTCTCGGGGCAGTGCCCGAGTACAGATTCGTCACGGGACAGCCTTGGGTTTCTCGGTGGCTTTGCCTGGCAAACACAAAGAACTAGTCAGTACATAATTAAATAGATACAGCTAACTGCTTGTGAGTGGAAAAATGTTTCTAAAGGAGGTAATGTCAACGTCATATGATAGGTAGATGGCGGGATTTAATTCTACAAAAGAAAGATAGCAGCAGGACAAATAGCATCTGCTTGAAACTAAATGTACTGTACGTAGGAAAATAAAGGCGAGACATAATTCAGTATTCGCCATGGTTTGAAATTAATTTCCATACACAGTACGAGCTTGCTCGAGACAATAGCATTACTTAATTAAGCAGATTTTGCAAATTTCCCTCTGAAGTAAACAATCTAGAGTTGGCATGATGGTACAACTAGGATTGTTTGTAGAGCTTACGGTCTTTCCTGTAGCACTCATTCTCAGCTCTCAGCTCTTCATTCTGCTTCTCCAGGGACTCGATCTCCTTATCCTTATCCAACTCAAGTTCGAGTCTCCGAATCTGCTCAGCCTCGAGCTCTTTCGTCTTGCGCACGAGCTGCTGCCTCAGCATCTCGTTCTCGGCTCTCAGAGATTCACCTGCATTACGTGATATCACCAAGAAATCGCATGGTGCATTTTGAAAAAAGCGAGTAAGAACTATTGATATGCTTTTCTACCTTGAGCAACTTTGTCATGTCCAATTGTCCTCTGCACTTTCACGGGTGTCACAGTTGCTCGCCTCTTCCTTCCATGCAGCCCAACTTCATCAGAAATGTGCTCCCCTGCATTTTAACCTTCTATTTACACACCGCTCCAGAATACAATCAATCACAGGGATAACTAAGCAAGCATTCTTCTCACAATAAAACTGCACCAAAACTTGGAAGAGAAGACTATTGTGTTGTACAAGTGCTAATTGCAACAAGGGGTAGTCGATACGTCTTTATACCTTGTCCTTGTTTGTCCTGGATATCTGTTCTGGTAATCTGCGATTCAGAATCTGTCGCACTTGCTTTCCTCTTCCTCCCGAGCAATCCACCTTGAAGCCGAACATAGCAATCCCCAGAAACCGCTCCATCTGCATTTGAACAACATCATATTTGCAACATCATTCAGAAGAATTCAATAAAGCTCACATGTAACGCATCAGTTGCACTCACGATGGAACTGTATGGCATGACAAGAACAGTGCCTGTCTACACTGCAACAAATACCAATTCCATCTCGTGTGCAGTAATTTCAGGAACATGTGAATATACGATACAGCGCTACAACCACAGGCTCTGCTCCTGGAAAGTGGGAACTGAATTATTTTGAAGGCCTGGAAACCATGTTTGACTGCAATGGTCTGTGTTCCTAGCTAATCAGTTATTCAGTTGGGTGGTCACTGATTAGAAATCAAACAGTGGCTTAATTCGATTGATTGGATAACTCTCTGCACTAAACCCTAGATAAGGTCACCCGCTTCATAACCAAACCCCCAGAAAATTTCCCAATGTAGTAGTTTTCAGTAATGTACTCCTCTGCATTTGAAACATCCCATTTACAGTTTTACACACAACTCAAAATGTGATCAACCTCATCTATACTACATAAGATAGCATGCATTCTACTCATGATGAAAACAGCATCAGTCCATCAGAAGACATAAACATTGTGCGATACTAGTAGCAATTGCAACAAGGGGTAGTAACGTGACCTTGTTCGTCTTGGATCTTTTTTCCGGTAGTCTGTGGTTCAACATGTGTCGCAATTGCGTTCCACTTCCTCCCAAGTAGCCCACCTTGAAGCTGAACATAGTAATGATCAGGAACATATTCATCTGCATCTGAAAGACATTCCATTGCATCACCACTCAGAAGATATTCAATAAAGTTCACATATAAAGTATCAACTCTACTCAGGATGAAACTGTATTGGAAGACAAGTACAGTGTATGTCTACATTAGTACCATTTCTGAAAACCCACTTAATGTACAGTAATTGCAGGAACATTTAAATGTACCACAATGCTCTGCTCCTGGAAACTGATATTTTTTACAAGGCCTGGAAACTGTGTTTGACTGCAATAGTCTGCGTGCCTAGCTATTCAACTGGGAGATCGTTTGTTAGGATTCAAACTGCGGATTGATTCGGTCTTGGACTAAGCCCTAGATAAGGTCTCCTAATTGATAACTGAACCCCCAGAAAATTTCACAATCTGCGAAGGGTTCTAAGAAGGGCTACTTGATACTGGGAAACCGTGTGAGCCATACAAGATAATCACAGCGAATAATCAAAATAAATGCTCTCAAGGGGGTGAGTATCCCGCTTAGTTACCATCAGAATGACGGTTGGCGGCGCCGCCGCTGCTCGGCTCCTCGACGGGCGCTTGGGAAGCCGCCTTCATCTTGCTGTCGCTCTCGCTAACCGACACGCCCGAATTCTCCTCCGCCGCCACCAACTGATGACCCTTTTTATAACTTGAGCATTTTTTGTCATGGATCTCAGTTCCAGTTGTCGGCTGCAGTTGTTTTTCAGGTGGTGCAGGTGATTCCATCATCCTTCCTTGCAGCAGCCCACCTACGATCAGAGCATAGCTATCCTCAGCAGTGTGCACACCTGCATTTGAGCATTCCATTCACAGTTTTACTACAAAGAGCTCAAAATGCAACCGATCTCATCTACATTATATAAGAAAGCATGCATTCTACACTCATGCCGAAAACTGCCTCAGAAGGCACGAACATTGTGCTCCAACTAGTACGAATCGCAACAAGGTTTGACCTTTTTCGTCCTGGGTCGCCGCTTTGGTAGTCCGCGGCTCAGCATGTGCCGCGGCCGCTTTCCTCTTCGTCTCGGCCAATAGCTCGCCTCGAAGCTGAACATGGCCATCCCCAGGAAGCTCCTCCTCATCTGCATTTCAACAGTCATCTCATTGGCAACACAGCTCAGAATATCACCGGATACATAAGAGATGCACCTTCTAGCGATTGGGCACAGGTAAAGCGCCGACTCCACTCAAGATGGAACCGTGCGGGAAGGAATCTAGCGCTAAATTAGAGGTGTGATTTCTTAAATCCGAGCAAGACGCGCGCGATGGTGGCAAGAACCCTAGAGGTAGGAGATGGCCGGTGGGGACTGGGCAGTAGTAGGCGCGCCCAAAATTAAAGGATGCGAGTATCGCCGATTGATTACCCTCGCAGTGCCGGGCGGCGGCGGCGGCGGAGGCGATGCTCTGCTCGTCGACGCGCCCGTGGGCGTTCCGCTCCTTCACCCCCGCCACCCTCTCGAAATCGGAGCCGGCGTCCACGTCCACCTCCGGCTCCTCGTACTCCCCTTGGTCGACGGCGAATCCGTGGCTGAAGGCCTCCCACCACCGCCTTCTGACCTCGTCGGGGACTGCCTCGGCGGTCGCGGCCATGCCGGCGCCGTTATTGTTTCCCCGTCCCCCCTGCTAGCTGCAGTAGTGACTGAGAAAGTGAGAACGGTGGCTGGGTGAATTTTTTTTTAGTTGAACGTTTTGTTTGCACATTTCATCAGTTGTCCAATTTCCATTAGTTGGTGATCTAATCAACGATTTAGCCAGCATGTGGGCTCCAATTTAAATGCTACGTTTTATACAAGAAGATTGTCCAAGTAGAAAGCTTATGAATTGATTATCATTTTTATAATTATGATTTTTTGTGTGGATGCACTCTAGGCTGTAGTAGCACTAAGAAGCATCGATATTTACTCAAAACATTTGGTCCATTGATTTTTTGTAACACACTAAATCATAAGAAAATAATTGTCAGTCCAAAAGTTAAAAACTTTATTAGGTGCGTTGTAGGATGCACTAAACCAATTTTTGTACTACATAAATTGATCCAGTTTGAACAAATAACTCTGAAATGTATTATAATTTTCCCCAAACGGACCAAACATTTATGAGTAAATATTAATGTTTCTTACTCCCTCCTTTCTAAAATAAGTTGCTAAAGTTCATCTAGATACGGTTGTATCTAGACATTTGTAATTTGTAAATTGCCCAAGCTAGACATATTTTTAATTTGTAAATTGCCCGAGCTTTTTATACGCCAACACTACAACCCGAGTCGTCATCAATCTACCGACGTGGGAAAGGGGAGGGAATTTTGGATCAATCCGTGCAAACATTTGGTTTCGTCCAGGAGCTCATGCGTGCCATGCGCCGCAGGGCCAAAACATGGCATGTTGATAATTAACAGGGCCAACTGAATCAGACAAAAACCAGCAAGTAAGCTGAGCTAAATAGGATTGCTGATATACATGTTCAGTAGTAAACATTATCACGATTTATTGGCTTGCCAGCTCAAGTCAGGCAGGGGAGGAAAACGATAGTAGCAGCTGCTCCACCACATAATTACTACAGGCGTACACAGTAATAATAGACACAGCCAAAGGAAAAAAAGAGTCTCTTCATCTCCAGTTGAAATTGTCCTTTTCCGCAACAAAGGGGCGCGGGCGAAGAGGATGTTCTTAGGCGGACTTCACGGAGGCGGCGTTGATGATGTCGATGAACTCGGGCTGCACGAGCAAAGGAGAAGAACAAAGTTTAGTGACAGTGAAAAGCAGACCCAAGATGGGCATTCTACTACAGCCGCGCTCTGTTTTTACCTTCAAGGAAGCTCCTCCAACAAGGAATCCGTCGACGTCGGGCTGCGCGGCCAACTCGTTGGCACTTGCGCCGGTCACAGAACCTGCAGCACATGATCATCCTATATTAAGAGTTGGCAGTTTGTGCATAAGACATTCGTTCAAGAGATGTATGTACATACCTCCATAGATGATCCGTGTGGTTTCAGCAACCTCAGGGCTCACGTTGGTCTTGAGCCACTCCCTCAGGTTGGCATGCACCTGGACAAACACAGCAAATCAGAGTCTTAGGCAACAGACAATACATTTGGAACTACAGGAGCATAATAGACCAGTCTTAGAAATAACGTTGCTGTGCTTGGGTGTTATTAAGGAACTTACTTCCTGAGCCTGAGCCGGTGTCGCAACCTTGCCGGTGCCGATGGCCCACACTGGCTCGTACGCAATGACCACGTTCTTCCAGTCTGTGATCTTGTCTGCAAAACAAAGCATCAACCGTCAGCACATTTTTTTCATGTGACATAATACTCTAAACAAAGTCTGCACTAGTCACTAAAAACAGCACGGCAAACGCACAACATGTGGATGGTTTCATGCAGCTGTTTTAAACAAAATAGTAATGGAATTGCTGATAATGGAAGTTGATTTTGTTACTTTTAAGTCTTCTGTTAGTATTTAACTGACATGAATATAGGGTAGTAAGACTGCTGAACTGAACATAGATAGTGTTTGCAAGTCAAAATTGTCATGCCAGGAAGTTAATCCAAAAATTTGAACTCGTATGCAGTCCCTCACAAGAAACAGTCCAGACCGCTGGTACAGAAATCCAGAGAAGACACAATAATAATAACAATTCAGGGGAAAAAATGTATATATCCATCAGACAGAAGTTCAGTACCAGCAATTGCCTTTGTCTGTGCAGCAACAACTTCCATAGTTGATCCAGCTTCTCGCTGCTCAAGGGTCTCACCAACACATGCAATGACCTTCAACCCCTGAGCGAGTGCATATGCAACTTTGTCTCCAACAAACTGTCATTCAAGAAAGGGGAGGCAACGGTTAGACTGTTTAGATCAGTCGAGTAAATAAAATCTCTAAAAAATCAGCTACACTGCATTATCCACCAGAATATACGCAGCAAATCTATTTGAGAATTTGAACTGTGTCTGTTTAGGATACATGATGAGAATATATAAGCAGCGGCATACCTCGTTCGATTCACCCAACAAGGCCCTCCTCTCAGAGTGTCCAAGAATAACCCATGGAACGCCAAGGTTGGCAAGCATCTCAGCACTGCATTAGAAACAGATTTTAAAACCAACACATAAGTTCAGTGACAGAGTGAACTTAAACAAAACAGATGATATATACAAAACAAGAGTTATTAATCTGAACTAGACAACAGCGACTAAACAAATCCAACATTAATACTGAGTGTGCAAAGAAAGCTAGGGAATTCTGGTTTAGAAATGGGAGTACTCATTCTGGACCATGTTAAAAGCGAACATGACATTTCATTTCTGTACAAGTTAACAAGAAATTTCGGATCACAGCATAAGACCGCAAGTGTTTGCACTACAAATTTGTAGTTAATCCATGGCATACCATTCCATCATCACACTGATAAAGCCGGACAGAAAGGAGGGAGAACCAAACACTAACCTGACTTCACCGGTGAAAGCGCCGCCCTTCTTCACCCAGCAGTTCTGTGCAGCGACCTGGATCTCGGGACGCAGGCTGGCCTTGACGGTGGGGAGGAACACGTACGGCGGGCTGACGACGGTCTCTGCAGCAATAACAACAGTCACGAAACAGTAAGCACACCTTGCAATGTCTCTTTTAAGCTTTTTGGCAAGAATTCAGATGAATGCTCCCAAGAAGAGGCAGAGCAGGCATATATCTATTATACTTCCATCTCAACAAATTCTTTCTTTTTTCCACAGGGGGTCGTGATATCTTTCTAGGGAATCGCGACATACCGACATTGGTAGCGGTGATCTTTCCGTCGTTGAGGGTCTTGACGATCTTCTCCACCTGCTCGGTGGTTCCGTTCTGCGCACAACCAACAGCAACCATGTCAGGATTCAGCAAGGAACTCAAAGTGATGGAATACCACACATGCTAAACTATGGCAACCTAGAGGTAACAGGTAGCAAGCATGATTCAAACAGCTCCACCCTAGATGCATGTCGTCTACAGACCCAAGGACGAAAATTGCCTGTAATCCGACGATCCCAAGCTCGATGTACAGTGCACACTGAGAATAGAGAGGACCCCTAAAAAAAATAGCGCGGCTAATCGTTTAGCGAAGGAGCCTCAGGGCAGGGGTAAGCAGCATGACGAAATCATGGGAATTCACGCCCAGATCTCAAAAATAGAACCTGGCCTTCGAGCAATTGGGTTCAGTTTCCCCAATTAAAAACGGAACCACGCAGCAAAACAGCTAATATTTCCACCGATCTGAATCGAGATCAGTGAGATTGTTCATCTCCTAAGGAGGGGGAATCCACCTAGCACGCTCGGTAAGCATCGAGATCCCCCGATCAGCGCAGGAAAATAAACACAAAGCCGATTGCTCCGAACACTGATCCAGCCCCCATCCACCCATCTACGGCGAGGGATACAAGAGAGGAGAAGGGGGAAGATGACTCACGCATTTCCAGTTGCCGCCGACGAAGAAAGTGCGGCCCATGGCGACGGCGAGGAGCGGGATCGGATCGGATTGGGTTCGGGTGGCGGATGGGAAGAGGGAGATCGAGATCGTTCGTTCTTGTGGAGGAAGAAAGACGGGATGGTGGGCGGAGAAGAGAGAGGGATATAAAGGGGAGCGGCCGGCCTCGGTTGCCCGTGACAGGTGGGCCCGCCGACACCGTCGAGTTTTCTAGGCCTCTTTCTTGCACAGCTATTATTGGGGGTCAAGAAAGAAAAGAAATGGGTTTGACAGCTACGTCGTGTGCTCCAAGATAGAAAAATCTTTGTGTTTTAAATTATACCTTGCCAATCTGTCCCCTTTTGCTTTGGGTTCTCCAAATACTTATTGGCTAGTGACATAACTTTCCCCATCCATTTCAGCGCATTTTAATTAAAAAATGAAAGGCTACAAATCATAGTTTTTTTTATGAAATAAAGTACTTTTGAAACCGCTAATAAAAAGTTACATACACTCATCACTATGAACACACACCTTATCTTTATGAGCATCCTCTAGAGATTGCCAAAAATTTGAACTGACGGATCTTAAGATTGTTGAAGTCACAAGAAGCATCTTGTTGTCGACAATAATGTTGCCTCCCGCTAAAAGAATAATTCCACCTTTTTACGAGACACCAACTCTGGTTGTATTGTTTCTGTTGTACAAAGTGCGATAAGCACAATAATAAACCCTTCGTTGGTTGCTGATATTGTTTATACGGTACATATTTAAGATCATGTGAAAGTATCTCGGAACATGGATTTGTGGTACCAAAATTCTGTTATATGATTCGAATACAAGTTCGAGTAAACGTCAACTGAAGTACGGTACTAGCAAGTCAGGATACGGTCTCCTACAAAACAGTGATTACTGCATAATTCCATAGGACCAGTTTCTATATTTAATTTAGGGTGTCTTTTTTTTAGAATTTGTAGGTTGTCTTGTTGGGTACGATGCAATGTGTCTCTTTGTCACTCTACCTTCACTCTCCACTTAAGAACCATGACACGCACATTGAGTATGTAAACAACTACGTTGCAAAAACCACTTTTGCAACTAAGGCATCAAAGTATGACTTGTTTTCAAATAAATCAAGTGTTCATTCATGCTAAAACTAGGTGGAGAAACAGTACAGCCTCTACTTTTAATATTGCACAGTGATTAGGTGTTTTTGTAAAGGGAGGCCCCAAAGTATGACTTGTTTTCCAATAAAGAAAGCTCCTGAATAAACCTATGTTGTGCTTTTGCTTGAGGAAAGGGACGGGTGGCCGTAGCAACACGAGAGACGAGACGAGAACATTGGGCGGGCGCAAACAGTGGGGCGGCATATGCTGCGCGTGCGTGCTGACGGTGATCCGATCCGCATCTCGACGATTCCTTGGGCCTTTGTCTGCGAGCGAGAGGGCCGATAACATGTTAGCAATACAGCCCACTAGTATTACTCCGGAAAAAGGGAAGGGCCAATAAGGCCCACACGACGGGCCTATGTATGTACTGCCCATTCCTCGGCCCGGCTGGTTAGCTTCACTATCTTGAGTTCTTGACGAAAATAGGGGTAGCACTAGAAAAAGACCAACCTTCGCGAAGGGAAACCGTATCCCGCGAAACGTACGAGAAACTGACACGTGTCGTGACTGCCGTCCCGCGCGAAGCCACCTGCGCGAGTACGCGCGTGAGTCCGTTCCGCGCGAAGCCGCGTGCACGAGTACGCGCTTCGTACGACGCGAGTACTTGCTCCTCATGTACGCGCACTGCCGCGCCCTATACGCGCGCTCGCTCCACACGTCCCCAGCTAGCTAGTACGTGCACTGCCACGCGAGTACGCCGCGAGCTAGCCAGCCAACTCTCACCATATCAAGTACAAAACGATGCAGCTAGCTCACTACGTGTATGTTTTTGTTTTTTTTATTATCAAAACATAGGTACGGTCGCAGCGATAACAAGCACAGATACCGCGACACACGACAGGCAGATGATACACACGCACAACACACGAAGTACAGTGGAACACGTAGCGAAGATAAGTATGATCACGCACACGAGCAGGTACAGATTGCACACACGAAGCAGTACAATCACGCACAACACACGAGTACGAGTTGAACACGAGCGAGTACAAGTACAGATCACGCACACGAGCAGGCATAAACGCGCACACGAGCAGGTACGATCGAGAACACGAGCAAGTACATGTACTAAGTACAGATGGACGCACACGCAGCGTGATACGATCACGCGTAAGTACAGTACGATCCCGCACACGGCGAGTACGATTAGCGAGTAAAGGGAAAAATTGCATCAAATACACTAAAAACAGAAGTACTTATCAGTTGAAACACAGGTACAGTTAGATACACATCACAGGTACAGTCATAATATTATTGGAAGTACGAAAAAAAAGTATCTCCAAACCTATCAACATGGGATCTAGTTTTGAAGAACTCGACGCGAATATCTCAAAAGTGAAAACGGTTCGCAATTTGGACTTACGGTTCTCAAGATATTTCATTTTAAAAAAACGAATCTAGAAGAAAAAGGGAAAAACCGAGAGAACCCGATCTTCTCTCTCCTCCCTCATCCCCACCTCGTCTTCCCTCGCGACACGTGGCGAGCAGAGAGACCACTTCCCAGAGATTTTCTGGCACCACAGCGCGCCACTTGTCACGTGCGGAGCGAGTTCTGTTCCTTTCGCGAAGGTCGGCCTTTTTCTAGAATTTTCGCGAAAATAGAAGGGCTAAACAGGCCGACGCCTCGGCTAGTCTCGCCAACGATGGAACCCATGATGCCCATTTCTTCCACCCGGACGGTTAGCTTGATTTTTTTTTTTTTTGCCTCTGTCCGAAAAAGAATTTTTTGCTAGAACGAATTTCAAAAAAATCTACTACAAAACTTACAGAAAAATATCTTGGATGTACAAAATTTTCCAGTAGGAATCGTCCGATGACATGTCAGCGGATCGATTCGGTCACCACTTCAAACCCATCCGCACTCATCGTCCTCCATCGACTCGCTTCAAGTCGACCAAGAAAAAAAAAAGGTGAATCCAGACTTTGAAGAGAGTCGGTCCTATTGAAAACAAAAATTGCTAGCTCCATCCAGACTTTGATTAAAAAAAAGAATCTCAAATGCTGGGTGCATGGTAGATTTGGGAATTACAAAACGATCGAGATGGAGTCGTGGATCCAAAATCCAGCTACTATACACTTCCCCTGCTCGAGTTGCAGGGTGTATAGGGAGCGTGTGCATACGACAGGATGTTTCATTTTGCTCCTTTTCCTCTCTTTGCGGTGGAAAGCATGCTTGCCTATTCGTGTGTCTGAACTCGAGCTGATTCCAAGAATCAGCAGCTTAATTCAGTAGTGGTTCAACAACGACAACTCCAGCAGTTTGGTTACATGTAATGCTAGCTGCCCGAGGTGTGTATGATGTCGCGTCGTAACCCTGCAGAAAGTATGTGCGTGATTCATGCAAGACCACGACAGCTAACAGCTAAGTAACTTTGATGCATATATAAATATATAAAAGACAACTAATGCCGAACCTTCTTCTCCTACTACTAATCCTGTTCTTTTCTTCTTTTTTAGCTAGCTAGGTCATCCTAAAGACCAGACAAGAATCACTTTCACATTAGGTTCAATCACTTTTAGTACTATATCTTTGCTTATAAAATAATGGTGTATATTTATCTAAATTGTATCTTGATATACTTTTTTTTTTGAAATCGTATCTTGATATACTCTTATATAGATACATCTAAATTTAGATAAAAATCTCTAACATCTTTTTATATACAGCGGGAGTATGTTCAGTCACTTCAGTAGATTGTGCATATTCTTGAAAAATCGGTTCGGTTGGTTCAGCGACAACTCCTGATATATATAGTACTCCATGTAATATGGTGACTCATGACCACGACAGTTAAGTAGTAGAGTACTTTTGGTTGATGCTTATCTAATTAACAATATCGAACCTTCTTCTACTAGTTATCTTCTTCCTCTCTTTATATATAAGGTCATCTTCAAAGACCAGACTCGGACTGAACGTGCCTCCCTCGTAGGTACGCTAGCTAGCTTCACCAACGTTACCTTTGTAGCTATAAATTTCAGCGATCGATAGTCGCGAAAATGGAAAGCCGGCCATTTCATTATTTCTTCCGAGTTCCGACGACACTCAGCTCTAGTTCTGATTTAGGTGACTGCGACATACGGTACGGCGGCTAATCCTACGTCATTTCGCTCTTCCTCCACGATGGTTTGATTATTGATCGTCCCAAACAATTGCCTTGATTTGGGGGATCTATTGGCGATCCATGGCGGTACATGGGTGCATGTTCCCCTGTTGATCCTATATTTTTTTATAAATAATTTTTTTATTAGTTTCCAAGAATAATATGTAAATCTTAAAACATTTCAAAAATAATACAACCTTGACCACCGGTACGCCGCCCGGCTCCTTTCGGTAGACCGCACGCCGATCAGTTCATATTGGCCACGCCTGCGCCGATCAGGTCGTGTCGCGTTTCCCGGTTGTCGGCCGACAGGCCTGATGAGGGATTAACTCGTCAAAGGCTACAGGTTGTAGATTTAGGATTTCGTAAGAAGTAGATAGCAAGTAGATCTCGAAGGTTTCAGCCGACAAAGATGCTCGACTAAAGATTCGATCCCTTGTTTTTTTCCCTCGGCTCCCCTTTATATAGGAGGTGGAGCCGAGACTTTTCGTATCGTATAAGTTACAAACTACGAGAGTGATAAGGGGTGGCCCGATCTTCTCAGTAAGCAACGGTGGTGATGATGATCACGGGATGAACACGGCGGGGATAACTTGATGATGAAGTGGATGATAACTTGTATGACGGAACGAGATCTCTCGATTGGTCCCTATCACCAATGCAACAGCTCTCAACCCTGCAAGTTATTCACAACTCCAACACGAGCACCTCCAACACGTTGGTCCTTTCTGAGGATTGTCGTGTTGTGCCAGAAGCTTCGGCTCCCCCACAAGATGATCCAGAAGCATCGACTCCAGCGCCCAGCCCCCGAGCGTCGAAAAAGAAGAGGGCTAAAATCGGACTTGCTGGCAAACGAGATCTTGACGTCGGGAGTATGTCGACTCCGCTCCTTGACGATGTAAGTTACTTTTTCCTATGTGTCGCTTTTCTTGTTTCATCGAACAATTTTCTGCTTCTTGATACTATATCTCTTTATTGTCGACGTTTTATAGCTCTTGATGAAGGAGTTGGTCAACTTAGGCTCCTGTTTTATCGGGTCCCGCGACGAGGCCGACACCTTGAGAGGTAAGACTTTTCCGCACTTGGCATTTTATATATTCTTGTATTGCTTTTGTATCTTCATTTATCTGTTCTTCCAGAGGCGTTGCGCCGTGCCGAAGATCGTCAACGACTTGGAGGAAAAGCTCAGAGCTAGTGAGGAAGCTCGTGAAAAGGCTGAGGAGGATGCTGCCGGTGTCGCAGATCTTCGGCAAAGGCTTCAAGCTGCCGAAGAGGCCTTGAGCGACAAAGAGGCCCAGATCGTCCAACGCGATAATGATATAATCACGCGCCTCGAGATGCAATCCCGCAAATTCTCAAGTAATACTATCTCTCCCTTTGTCATTCAATTTTTCCTTGTGCTAAACATGTCTTTGATGCTGATGAAGTTTCTCTTTTCTTCAGCAGGGAAGATGGGTGAGCATTACACCTTGAACCAAGAATTGGAAGACCGTGTCCTGGACACTCTCGACATTCTCGAGTTAAACTACGACCTGGCGCGCAAGTGCCTGACGGCTGCGCGCAATGCAATGAAGCGCATCTTCCCCCACTTCTTCCCGAAGGACACTCAGCCCGAGATTTTGTCTCAGCTCGCCCAGCAATTTCTGACAAAAGATGATCCGGCTTTGGCCTATCGTCAAGCGAGCCTGAAGATTGGAGTCGAAGGGACCATCGCTCTTGTGGCGGCCAGCGGCCAAAAAGTCGACTGGGTGAAGGCTGCTGCTCCCAAGGGTTTGAATTCCGAGAAGTGGAAGGCGCTGGTGAAGGACGCAAAGCTTTACTCGAAGAAGCTTATCGCCTTCCTTGACCCAAAGTCTTCAGCCTCTGCTAGCGCTGCCCAAACAGAGGTCAAGTAGACCAACTTGTACTTCGTTTTGTTTTTCTTTTCGTAGATGGTTTTGTTGAAAATAGATTCGATCCCTTGCTTTTCCCTCGGCTCCCCTTCATACAGGAGGTGGAGCCGAGGCTTTTCGTGCCGTATAAGTTACAAACTGCGAGAGGCATATTGAGCCTTTCCTATATTGCTACAATTATTCTTATTACAACTCTACTTCCCTTATCCGAAGTTCCCTGGGCTTCTGGGCCTCCAAAGCTTCGGGTCGGGGGCTTCACGTCTTCTCCAGATAACCCGGGTGCTTTATTCGACATGCCTATTCGGCATACCTATCGGCCACAATCTCCTTTTGGATTTGTCCACGCCGAAAGGCCTTTTGGCCATCCCTGCACCGAAAGGTAGTCGAACCAGAATAAATCAGGTCGCCCGGGCCTCGTCTTCCTCCACTCGCCCACTCCTTCTTCCTCTCCCTCTCTCTCTCTCTCTCTCTCTCTCTCTCTCTCTCTCTCTCTCTCTCTCTCTCTCTCTAAAAAAAACAACAAACAAGAGCCACCGTTTTGATTCAATTTTGGAGCTATTTTCCACGAAAATTTCATCCTAGATGTAGAAGGGATCAAAGGGAACCCCGATCTATTGATGGGCTAGCTGGAGTAGGCCATTTGGTGCTCCGACACAGTTTCCCCCTCCAATCTTTGCTGATGCAACCTATGTTTTCGTGTTTCTGCGGCGCTCTCCTCCTAAGAACCCTCAGGGGTCATAAATATAGTGGTTTTTAGGTCAAAATACGCCGGTTCACAAAGGAATCAAGTGATTTGGATGATCAATGGCCGAAAGATGAGGGTGGCGTGCCCTAGTAGGGAGGACGCACCACCTGGTTCCTTTTGGTCCTCACGCCCCTCCAGGTGTGCTTCAAAGCACTTGCTTCTTCTCGAGATGAAAAAATGACCCTTCAGAAATCCAAGCTGAATTTGACTCCGTATAGGTCCATGGAAGTGAAAAATACGGAAAATAGTGAATTCTTGTTCTGCAAAGTTATAAACCAAATTAAAGGGGATCATTGGTAAATCCCCATAAATCAATGTAAAATATGGTATTATCATCATATATGTGTTTCAAATATGTGGGAATTCATGTTAATAAAGGATAGAGTTCATGTATGCGTTTTGCATGCATCACGCGGACGATGGTGTTTCCAAGCCGGAGCGAGCTCGAAGGTGGGGGTGACAATGTTGCCGGTGATGCTGCCAGCGAGGTTGGCAGTGCTGCGAGGCGCAACCACGGTGCCACTGACGCTGGTGGCTGGGACCCGCTGCTAGATCCCTCGTGGGGTGTGTTTTTCCTTTTTGTTTTGGTGGGACGAGAGTGTTGATCCCAAATAGACGTTTCTGTTTGGGCCGATCGGATGGTTGGATAAATGTTTGCTGCTACAAGTATTACAATAGCCCTATTGTTGGTGCAGGAACACATACATCGGCAACGAAATCCTAAGCCACTAGGGATAAAACCCGAGGTTTGATATTTTTGGTGTGTCATAAAAGCAAAATATTTCAGTGGTATGCGACGTCTATAGCGAGACGTCTACGGTGACTTTTTCAATCTCAAAACCGTCGGATCAAGGCATGGTGTGGCCTACCCAGGTGGCCACCGACATCGCCCCTCCGCCTATTTATTCACGATCTCAGTAAAACCCTGAAACCCGAGCCTCCATCCATGAAAAGTTCCATCGCGGCCGCAATTGCAGAACCCATCTCGGGGGGTTCTGAAGCTCTTCCCGGCACCCCGCCGGAGGCATCTACATTGCCATGCCCGCCTTTGAAGTGATGTGTGAGTAGTTCATCCATGGACTATGGGTCCATAACAGTAGCTAGATGGTTGTCTTCTCCAATTTGTGCTTCATGTATAGATCTTGTGAGTTGCCCTACATGATAAGATCATCCTTATGTAATCTTATATGTTGTGTTTGCTGGGATCCGATGAATATTGTATACTATGTTGAGGTCGATTATATATTTATGTCATATGTTATTTGTGATCTTGCATGCTCTCCGTTGCTAGTAGATACTCTGGCCAAGTAGATCCTTGTGACTCCAAGAGGGGGTATTTATGCTTGATAGTAGTTTCATGCCTCTAATTTTCTGCAAGAGTGACAATAACTTCTAAGATTGTAGATGTGCTGTTGCTACTAGGGACAAAACAACAATGTTTTATCCGAGAGTAATTCTATTGTTTACTTTGCACACATTGCTTAATGCGATAATCTGTTGCTTACAACTTAATACTGAAAGGGGTTCGGACGATAACCGGATGGTGGATTATTAGTCATAGACGTAGTTTGATTACGGTCTATGTATTATGTTGTAATGCCCAAACGAATCTCATAGTAATCATCTTGTCATGTATGGTCGATATTCTGGCAATTGCCCACCTGTAATTTGTTCACCCAACATGCTATTTCTCTTTATGGAGACACACCTCTAGTGAACTGGACTCCGGTCCTTTATTTTACACTGATAAAAACATCATGTTATGTTTACTTTCTGCAAGCTCTATTCTCTTTAACTAATGCAAACATCTCTTTACACTTGATACGTCTAATCCTTTATGTTCAACAAACCGGTGAGATTGATAACCTTACTGTAAGTTAGTACTTTAGTTGTGTTGTGTGCAGGTTCCACGTTGTTGCTGACGGCGGTAGTGCGCCCTGCCACTAGTCAGCTAGCAACACCTTTAGAAGTCACGCCTTTCTCCTACTAGTTGATTAAACCTTGGTTTCGTACTGACGGAAAAACTTGCTGATGTGCTCATCACACCTTCCTTTTGGGGTTCCCAACCGCTTCCACAACAACCTCCACCAAGATTGTCTGGCGCCATCACTGGAGCACCATCAGGGTACCGATGTTGCCGGCGAGGGTGGCAGTGCTGCGAGGCGCAACCACGGTATTGCCGATGCAAGCGCGATTCTACCGGCGCTGGCGGCTGGGATGCACTGCTAGATCCCTCGTGGGGGTGTGTTTTTCCTTTTTTTTTTGTGGGACGAGAGCGTTGACCCCAGTAGACGATTCTGATTAGGCCGATCGAATGGGTGGATAAATAGTTGCTGCTACAAGTATTACAATAACCCTATTGTTAGTGGAAACACATTGTACCGTGATACCACTTATAAAAAATCTATCCAAGTGCCAAAATAATTCAAATTTTTTTTTGGGTATTGAGAAGATGTGTCTATTTTGCATCTACCCTTCATCCTACTCCTATTACTATTACTACCCATCAAAATCAGAAAACCAACCAAAAAAGGCGTGGAATCCAGACGGCGCATTCCTCTTCACACGAGTTACCATTGGTCCCACGCGGCAGATTACTTACTCCCCACGAGGCGGAGAGGACGAATCGTCTCGCCTCGACTCGACTCCAGCCACTTCATCCTCTTCCCCTCTCCAGTCGCACCCATCATCATCAATTCGTAAATCGCGCAAACCCTAGCCCGCCAGATTCCTCCCCGGCCCGCTCCCCCGCTCGCCGCCGGAGGAGTCGCCTCCTCGGCGATCGATCGGTCCATCTCCGCGCCAACCGTGCGGGCGCGTGATTCGCGAGGAGGCGGGCGGGGCTCGATTCGGCGAGGCTGGGGCGCGGGGCCGGCCGCTCGGGCCACTGGACCTGGTTCCGGGCCATGGCCGGGATCCACGACGCCGCGGACGGGAACGCCGCCTCCGACGGGCACCCCGAGTTGACGCCCATGGAGCGCGTCCAGCAGGTCCGCCTCCCCCTCCCCCTACCCCACTCCTCCTCCTCTCGTAATCTATTCCGTGCCGATGCCCACCGGCGGTTGCCTGGAGTCGTCCCCGTCCGTGTATGACTGCCCGTGCCCCGGTGGCCATCGCTTAGCCCTCTGGGTTCGGCGTCCAACGAGGATTTGCACAGGCGGTAGGATTGGTTGCTAGATTGTGCGATTTGCCTGACAGGCGTTGTTCACTGCTCGATATGCTACAAAACACGCGCACTAGGATAGGATATGTGGTTTTGCTCTGCGGTCTGTGTCGATCGCATGGATTTTCACTGTTGCCCGTGCTCTATATACTGGCTAAACAGCAAATTGTTCGAGACAGTCAAATTTTCCACCCTTCCAACTTTGATAGTGTACTGCCGTTGACAACTGTAGTTCTCTCTGTGCGATGGTTTGACAAGTCTTGCTTACTGATAATTCAAAAATGTTCAGTAGGGTAGTAGAACCTGTAGAAGCATCTACAATTTCTTCCAACTTTGATAATGTAACTGCCATTGTATCCTACGGTGCTCTGGGCTGCTCTGATCTGTCCTACTGCCTGCGCTACTCCCATTGCCGTGATGATTGGTTGGTTCTCTCAGTTCTGTGAGCAACAGGGATTTCGCAGGCAGCAGGATTTGTTCCTGGATTGTTTGCTCGCGATCCACCTCAATGGAATCGTAATATTCACTGGTCGATGTTAGGAAACACACTAACAATTGGATATGCAGTTTTGTTTTGTGCCAAGGCACATGAATTTCCAGCATAGGCTGTGTTCTCGAGTTGCTAAAAACCCCATTGTAGTTCTCTCATTGCAAATGATTTCATAAGACTTGCTTTTGATGGAAAAAGTCACAGTTATTCAGTAGTGTACTAGAAGCACCTGCAATTCTTTCGACGTTTCTAATGTGTACTGTCCACTGTGCTGTGTCCTCCCTGCAGAAGCTGATCGCCTGCGGGGTCCCGGAGGAGCAGCTGCAGGAGCACCAGGAAGGCCTGCTCATGTATCTGGAGGAGCACAGGGGCAGGGTCTCGGAGATCACCGCGGCCATCCTGTCTGCAGGCACGGAGCTCGCCGAGTCCCGCAAGCCCTCCTCCAGGAAAGACGACGACAGCAGTTCTAGCAGCGAGGGCGGCGACGGCATGTACGGCGAGAGCATGTCGTGGCTGCAGTGGATGATGTTCGACAGCGAGCCGGACGCGGTGCTCGACGACATGGAGGCCGCCTGCGCGGAGGAGCGCGCCGTCTGCGGCTCCGTCTGGGGCCAGAACGACCTCGCGTACCGCTGCAGGACCTGCGAGAACGACTCCACGTGCGCCATCTGCGTCCCGTGCTTCCAGAACGGGAACCACGAGGACCACGACTACTCCATCATGTACACGGGCGGCGGGTGCTGCGATTGCGGGGATGCGACCGCTTGGAAGCGCGAGGGGTTCTGCTCGAGGCACAAGGGGGCCGAACAGATTAAGCCTCTCCCCGAGGAGCTCGCGGGTTCTGTAGGACCTGTGTTGGACGAGCTATTGCTGTTCTGGAAGGAGAGGATATGCCTCGTGGATGCCCCACCGCTTCGTTCAAAGACCTCCTGCAAGAGTGTTGCCGAAGAGTTGACGGATTCTATTTCTGACATGCTGCTTCGCTTCTGCACGTCTAGTGAAAGCCTTCTGAGTTTTGTGTCCCAGAGGTTCCGTGAGTGCCCGGACCTCTTGGAGGCACTCACGAGGACAGAAAGGGTGCTGGACAAGAAAGTTGTGAAAAAACTGCATGAGTTGCTACTGAAGCTTATCACTGAACCAGCTTTTAAGTTCGAGTTTGCGAAAGCCTTTATACGCTACTACCCTGTTACAATTTCTGAAGTTATTAAAGGGAGCAGTGATTCTCTGCTGGAGGAGTATCGACTGATACCAACCTTTTCTGTCCAAATATTTACCGTGCCTCCTCTGACTACAAGGCTCGTGCGCGAGCACAATTTGTTGGGTGTTCTGCTTGAAAGTTTGACGGTTCTGTTTCTTTCTTGCGTTGGCGAGGATGGTCGCTTACAGGTATGCCTAGCTTCTCCTTTCCGTTGCTCAAGAAAACTTAAATGCTTATGCTTTACCCAGTTACTATGCACTGATGGGATATTTTTGCTTTTCGAGCATAATTGCTATTTTGTCAAAGCTGTTGGTACAATTCGTGTTGAACATATTTCTCTTGTTTTATTATCAATGGCATGACAATAATAAGTCAATAGCGGGGCATAGGCCCGGAATGTAGGCTTGTCATCAGACATTACACACCTAGCATCTCTTCAACTGTTCACAAGAAAAGAGACTAATAATAGCATGCCCACTAACCTGTATTACTGGGGACGGATGAACAGTAGACACTTCAGGACTTGTTTTGTTGTTTTCTTATAAATATATGTGTTTACATATGTTAATTGCCTACCCCAACTTGTTTGGGAATAAAGGCTTTGTTGTTGTTGTTGTTGTTACATATGTTAATTGATCCCAGAAAAAAAATTGATAGATAGGACTGACTTATAGGCAGCTTATGAAACAGATTCCACATATGGTTTCACTTGGGTATTCTGCTCCTATACATGGAAGAACTTAATATATTATGATTTGTACATTGGACTGATTTCATACGATCACCTGAATATTTTCACCTTTTATTTACAGACAAGCAAATGGACAAATTTATATGATTCTTCAATTAGATTACTGGAAGATACACGCTATGTTCTGAGTCATGAGGAGGTTTCTAAGTATGTTGCTTATGAGAGGCCTGATCTATTAAGATCATGGATTAAGCTGTTGTCACTTGTTCAAGGAATGGATCCTCAGAAGAGAGTGACGAGTATTCATGCTGAGGATGAGAATGAGAATCTATCTGCACCTTTCATGCTAGGACAGTATCTTGGGATCATTCATAATCTTTTGATGAAAGGAGCATTTTCTTCTCCTGAGCAACAAGAGTCGACTGATGTAACTGTGTGCTCCACTGCGATAAAAGGCATGGAAAGTGCTGAGAACCAGCGCCATGCAAAAGTTGGAAGGGTCTCCCAGGGGAGCTCGGGATGCAATTTAAGTACGAGGGAGACTTCTTTGAGCAGTGGATTGCCATCACCTGCTGCCTGTTTAATTAGTCAGTGCTTGAAAGCTATCGATAGCTGGCTGGAACCTGGTCCTCGGAGGAAAAAGTTGTCGTCCCTCGATGCTAGCAGCAGTGATGCTCGCAATTTTCTTGCTTTGCTTGAGGATACTTTGACTTTTAACAAGGGTGGATCCAGTAAACAGATTGGTGAGGTGGGTGTGAAGGTGAATGAAGGAACCCCATCAGACGATGTTGCAGATTATGATGTATTTGGTTCTCCTGTCCAAGAGTCTGACGATGCGATGCAGATAGATCAAGGAGGGATGACTGGTAACGTCGCCGGCAAGGGAAAGATTCAAGAAAGTAGCAATGCACCAGATATACAACTGCACTCTGAAAATGCCATTTCTGTTACTCTAACTGATGGCAGCCTTTTATATGCTCACCCAGATTCAAAAATTGATGAAGTAGGCATACTCAACATGACAGGCTGGCCTCGTGTTGTCTTTGATGTTAGTTCACAAGAAACATCTTTTCATATCCCATTACACCGTTTGCTTTCTTTGCTATTGCGGAAAGCAATGAAGAAATGTTTTGGAGAGGATGCCAAACAAGAGGAATGTTCAGGTGTGCAGTCCAGTGAGTTCTTCTCTCAGGTACTTAGAGGTTGTGAGCCTTACGGGTTTGCTTCAGTTGTGATGGAGCATCCTTTAAGAGTGAGAGTATTTTGTGCACAAGTGCGTGCTGGAATGTGGCGTAAGAATGGAGATGCAGCTATACTGAGTGCTGAGTGGTACCGCTCGGTGCAATGGTAATTTTTTGCTGATCCCATATACATTGCTAGTCAATAACAGTCCTGAAGTTATATTGTTACCTCTTTCCAGGCTTGAACAGGGCTTGGAGTCGGATCTGTTTCTGCTTCAGTGCTGTGCTGCATTATCTTCGCCAGAGTTCTTTGTGAGGACCATTCAAGAGAGATTTGGTTTATCGAATTATACATCTTTGGAACTCGCGGAACAGAATGAGTAAGCTCCAAGTTGTTTTATCATGCTGTATCAATTTTTGTTTCTGTTAACATATTCCTTCTTAAAGTTTTAGTGCTACATGTATATACTTTTGCGTTGATAATCCAGTCAACCTCATTCTTTCTTGTATCACTACTTGCTAAATCAAGGTATTCAATTATCAGAAGTTAAAATGACCTCTAACCCTGCCTTCATCAACATACTTTTTTTCTGTAATCACATATTACTTCTTATTTTATCTTTGTCTCTTGTGGAGTGTGCTCAGTTTTATATCCATTAATCCTATTTTCTAACTCATTACCAGTAGGCTATACTCACAACCATTGCCATTTGATTGCGTTTTCAGGCATGAGCCAGTTCTGATGCAAGAAATGCTGATTTTTCTTGTACAACTAGTCAAAGAACGCAGATTTTGTGGGCGTTCCACAGCAGACAACTTGAAGAGAGAATTGATTTATAAGTTAGCTGTTGGAGATGCCACCCATAGCCAGATTGTGAAATCTCTTCCCCGTGACCTTTCGTCAAGTGAACAACTTAAAAATGTTCTAGATTCACTCGCAGTTTATTCTAATCCATCTGGAATGAAACAGGTTTTAATCATTGAAATTAGATTACATGCTTCTGTAAATTCCTTTTTTTATGTTTGAATGCATGATTAATCATGGAAGTTATCACAGGGAAAGTATGTGCTTCGCAAAACATTCTGGAAGGAATTGGATTTATATCACCCGCGCTGGAATTCCAGGGAAATACAGATTGCTGAAGAGAGATATCACCGTTTTTGCAAAGTTTCTGCTCTTAACGCTCAGCTACCTCAGTGGACTCCTGTTTTTGCCCCCCTGCGCAGTATTTCTAACATAGCTACCTCTAAAGCTGTCCTTCAGATTGTTCGTGCTGTTCTCTTTTATGCTGTTCACACTGACGCATTGTCGGCATCACGCGCCCCTGACAATGTTCTTGTGATGGGTTTACACCTGCTTTCGTTGGCACTTGACATATGCGAATCAGAGAGTCAAATGTATGCGGACCAACATGGGATGGACATAGTGCAGCATGATGCTGAATCATGGGTTGTTCTGTCATCCTACGCAGATGAGGCTTTTCCTATATTGATCTACTCTACTGAACCAGTCTCTACTGAGTCTGACAAAGGAAAGAATGAGAGCTTGCTAACCTTGCTTGTTTCACTAATGCGCAAGTACAAGGAAGAGAATGACAGCACCTTTTCTGGATCCAAGTACTGCAATATTCCATCTCTAGTAGAGAGTTTGTTGAAGAGATTTGCCAAGTTAAGTAAGCAGTGCACGTCTGTATTAAGACAAATGGCACCACAAGTACTTCCATCTATTCCGGATCATGCTAGCACCAAACCAAGTTTAGGATCTTCAGAATCGATGGACAAGAAGGCAAAAGCGCGCCAACGCCAAGCTGCAATCATGGTAGGAGCTTAACTATACAAGTTCACTAGCCTAATTATATTCTGAAGGCATTTTAAATTTCAGCTTTAGTTAATATAAGGTGTGCAATCATGGTAGGAGCTTAACTATACAAGTTCACTAGCCTAATTATATTCTGAAGGGATTTTAAATTTCAGCTTTAGTTAATATAAGGTGTTTGTTTGGATGCACTTACAAAACCTGGTGAGCTTGTATAGTTTCCTTTATGTTACGAAAGCTAGGTGTATAGTTTCCTTGATTAGCTGTTCATGTATGTAGCTTTGTTAATTTGTCGACAGTTCGCCGTCAGATGTTGCTTTTTTGATTTTGAACTTTTCTCATTTTGTTATTGTTAGTTTCTTACCTGAATCTGTATGTCTTAGGCGAGAATGAGAGCAGAGCAGTCAAAGTTTGCTGAAAGTATGAAGTCATCCGGAACTGAAGCGCATACTGTTCCAACATTTGAGCCAGATGCATCCAGTTCAACTGCCGTTGCCTCTGAGGAGTCACGACCAGTTTGCTCTCTATGCCGGGATTCAGATTCGAAAAGTCCACTCTGCTATTTGATTCTTCTTCAGGTAATTAACCTTGACTTGACAATGGCTTGCTTTATCCAATGATATAGGTACATGAATTGGTGATTCTCTTATCTGTTGTAGTTTGAAAACATAAAGTACTTTTCTCCTCCCCATGTTTAAGCATGGCAATAGGACCAGCCACAAATTTTAGTATTATCTCAGATGTTGATTCTTATTTGTTTATAATCCAGAAATCACGACTTGCAACTTTTGTTGAGATGGGTAATCCATCTTGGGATAATTTGAGTCAAGCAAACAAGACATCTGGGTCCATCAGACGGGAAAAATCAACTGATTCCTCTGGCGCTGGGTCTTCTAGTTCGGAGGAACTTGTCATGGATGAAACTGTCGAAGTTGTATCCACTGATTTAGACAACATGGAAGTTGAGGCATCATTTGATTTCTCAAATGAGCAACATCCACTGATCAGATATATATCATGTTTTCCAAGTGGACACAATAGCGGCAATGCAGATGACAACATCTCTCTTGAGACAATTGAGGCTGATGTATACAAGTCTATTGTAAATGATCTGGTTGGTATTCAAGATGGTGAAGAGACTTTGCCTACTTCGAATCTTGTAGCTGGCTCCAAGAAAAACAGAAGTCCGAGAAGTTCTGTGCTTGGAACGTATGTTACTTGTCTTTCAACAAAATACCGTCTGTCTTCTCTCTCTGACGAGGCCTCCAGATCATCTGCCTCAGCAACAATAAGAAACAGATTTGGTCCTGTTGATTGTGATGGCATCCACATCTCTTCTTGTGGACATGCTGTACATCAAGAATGTCATGACCGATATTTGTTTTCCTTGAAACAACGGTATGCTGCATGGTTGCCACTCACCTTGAATTCGTTATTAGACAGTTCAAATAGGATATGCAATTTTGACCGGTTTTCTGTTTGAATTGGAATCTCGCAGTTATCCGTACAAATATGTTTGATCCAATCAGTTGAGACCTGTCTTGTAAACATTAACGCACTAGTCACCCTCTTACGTTTTGAAGACATTTATCCCCCTTTGTGCACAGATACCCATAATTTCACCAAATAATTACCTTTTACATCCCATCGGATTTGCGAATCCCATCCTGCTTCTTCATGTTCCATTTATACACCTTGTAGTTTCGGGAGCCTGCATTAATCAGTGTCTTACTCCCTCCATACCGGTTTATTAGGGTAATAAGCACTTCGAGAAAATGCTTTGACCATTAATTTGTCAACAAAATATGAGATATATGCCACAAAAATTATACCGTTGGAAACTTCTTTCGAATATGAATCCATTGATATAATTTTTTTGTGGCTTATATATAATATTTTGTTGACCAAACAAATGATCAAAGTTTTTTCTCAAAGTGCATATTACCCTAATAAACCGGTATGGAGGGAGTATGTTCTATGATGTCTTCTCATACTTCTGTTTATTGGACCTACAATCTGATTGCAGTAACTTGACTTTTATGTTTCTTTATAGATATATCAGGAGACTTGGTTTTGAAGGAGGCCATATTGTCGACCCCGATCGGGTATGTTCTATTGATGCATTTACAATTTTGTCGTCTGTTAATTCTGTACTTACACCTTTCTTTGTACAGGGAGAGTTGCTGTGTCCGGTGTGTCGCCGATTTGCAAATTCCATTCTTCCAGCATCACCGGATTTCTCTAGTATAACAAGGATGGTGATGCCAGCTGTTCAAACCATGCCACGTGAAGCTGCTGCAACTACATCAGATGTGACTATAAATTACTTACAGTTCTCTCGTGCATTGGCTCTCCTTGAGAGTGCTAGAAAAATTGTTGGACAAAGCACATTTTTAAAAGCTTTTCCTGGGAATGTTAATGACACTATGGAGCCAGCTTTAGATCCTTCCCTTCGAAGACTTACTATGCTTTACTATCCTCGCAGCAAAAGCAGTTTTTCACAATCTGAAAGGCTAAGCCCATCCCTTTTTCTCTGGGAAACACTTCGGTACTCTGTCGTTTCTACGGAGATTGCTTCTCGCGGTAGAATGTCAAGCTATTCCGCTCAATCAACATCTTGCTTAGAATCTCTGCGGAGCGAGTTGAATTCATCCAGTGGATTCATATTGTCCCTATTGTTTCGAGTTTCTCACTCAGCACGTGTTCTTAATCGCCGTGAGGTTCTTTTGAGATACGAAGGCATCCAACTGTTGGCAGGGTCTATTTGCTCTGGTATTTCTGGCGATAAAGATCTTATAGATGCTACAAAGAGAAAAGGTATATAGGCATCCAACTGTTGTTTCCAGGGTCTATTTCCATAATTTCCTAGATCTTAGATTCTTTCACTGTCGTTTCTTGGTATCATCCACTCCCTACTTCGTCTTTTGAATTGTCATAGGTATCATGATAAATTATATAAAGATGAAATTGTCAACTTCTATCGTACACTTAACTTTGGGACATTAATCTTGTTTACTGGAAACTCAAATAACTATATATCTTGCATGTCATCCTCTTTCTCACATTCTGTTTTTGACAGGAACTTTGCTACCTGTGGTTGACCGAGAAAGTGAGGGTGAAATATTTCCTGATATTCAATTTTGGAAGCAATGTGCTGATCCAGTCCTTGCTCAAGATCCATTTTCTTCATTGATGTCAGCACTTTTCTGTCTGCCTGTTCAAGTTCTAGCATCCACAGAATTCTTCGTCCCTGTTGTGCATCTATTCTATACTGTTTGCGTCATTCAGGTATGCTGATTTTGCATTCTCCCACAGCCTACATATGTCTGTTAAGGTGTATTCCTGCGAAACTCAAAACTGATCCCGGGTGCATATGCACCCCGGTATCTATAAAACATATTTCAAAAAGTTAAAAAATTTAGGGATTTTTTTTTTGCATGTAGAGGAACATGTTCTATGTGTGCACGTAAAGTTTCACGTAAAACAGACAATTTTTGTGCCCTGTGTAAAAAAGACAAAAAATGTCTCAAGAAATAGAGTATTTTAGCACCAATTTTTTTTTCTTTTTTACACAGGGCACAAAACATGTCGGTTTACCCTTCCCTGTATTTTTTTTTTGTATTTTTCTGACATTTTTAAATATGTTCAAAATTCACGAGATCTGTTTACCCTTCCCTGTATTCTTCTGTAACATATACATTGTGCTGCAGGCACTAATAACGTGTTACGGAGAAGAATCTTTTGACCGATCAAGCTTCCGCAACTGCCTTCTTAACGATGTTTGCCAGGAGATGTCAGGATATGATATTGCTAGAGAATATTTTGTATCCAAGTACATCGATCCCTCGTGTAATCCAAAAGATGTTGTACGGAGATTAACACATCCTTATCTTCGGAGGTGTGCGTTGCTTTGGGAGCTGCTAAAATCGTCTTCTTCAGCACCCTTATATGACAGCTCGAATATTTGGGAAGGGTCACATCTTTACTCGGATAGTAGCTCAGCAGAAGGCAATACTTCACTGGCAGTGGAGCTGGATGAAGTACGAGAACTGGAAGACCTATTTCAAATTGAGCCACTGGACCTGATAGTCAAAGATGGGCGTGTACATATGCTTGCCTTAAGATGGTCTCAACATTTCTGTGAAGACTACAGATCTCGTAAATACAGAGGCACACTCTTTTCTACCCCGGCAGTCCCATTTAGGCTGATGCAGTTGCCGGCTGTTTACCAAGTTCTCCTAGAAAGGTTTGAATCTTCTAAGTTGGAGTTCCTTTTTGTATGTGTGTGTGTGGGTTCAGTTACTTAGGAAATAGACTTTTGTTTGAAACCTAATGACTTGCTTTTTTATCCACTAGATATGTCAAGATGCAATGCCCTGATTGTGGTTCAGTGCCTGATGAACCGGCGTTATGTTTGCTTTGCGGCAAACTTTGTTCACCTAGTTGGAAACCATGCTGCAGGTTCAGTTTTTGTACTCCCCATTTCAGCGGTGTTTGTTCTTTTATAATTTCTGAAATGTTAATTAAACATGTTCCCTTTCTTCTATGTAGGACGGGTAAATGCCTAAATCATGCATCCCAGTGCGGTGCTGGTGTTGGTATATTTCTTCTGGTGAGGGTATGTGTCAGATCACCCCTCTTCATCCAATGATATTTTTGTCAACAATTTTCTGTTGTTCTTGCGATTCCAAGATCATTTTCGTCAGTTTTGATAGATTCTCTTTGCAGAAAACAACGATCCTGTTGCAACGATCGGCTCGTCTTGCATTTTGGCCATCTCTGTACCTCGACGCCTTCGGCGAGGAGGTATTGTCTAACTTACTAATGTACATTTTTTCAGTACTTGGACCTTTTTTTTGCATGCCACTAAATTCATTCATCCCAGAATGTATCCACGGTGAGCCACAGGGTTAGGTAGTGCCTTGATGTCAATACCCATTGCCAAATCAACCCTAAGAATATAGGGAATGTGGTATCTGTTTGTACATTAAGAACAGTTGTGACCAATAGATGCCGTCTGTTGGCGGTGTACTAGGGTTGTATTAAAGAATCCAGCACACACCTTTACTGCAGTATATTGCATCACCAGCACCATCATAGAATATGTGTGGCACCATGATGGGATGTAATTGTGATTAAACCTTGTTACGTAATCGTCTACGGTGAGGATATTAGCATTGCACGTAGAGTGAATTATCAATTTTCTTGCTATAATTCTGTTGAAGCGTGTGTTCCATTTTCTGTCTACAAAAAATAATGGTTTGTTTTTCGCTTATTTGGGATGGGTGCTTACGCATGCCCTTTTGGATGCAGGATCATGAAATGCACAGAGGAAAGCCCTTATACCTGAGCCAAGAAAGATATGCAGCCCTCACATATCTGGTAACCGTCCGCCTTTCCTCTATATTTACCCTTTATCATCGTGGGATGTACGTCGCAGATGGGATAACATGCTCTCTTCTGATGCGATAGGTGGCATCTCATAGCCTTGACCGGACTTCAGAAGTTCTTCGGCAGACGACTATCAGCTTTTATACATCTGATTGAGTGCATTGCTGGAGAAGGCACGTACCTGTTGGATGCAGACAGGGAGACGGATGTTCAAACAACCAATGTGCCTGCGAGTGTGGTGGTTAGGGGGAGGTGGATATGGGGATTCAAAAGCTCGTCTATCGGCTGGCTTGCCCGACACTGGTGGTCGCTGCCATAGCTTTGTAAAAATTTAGGTGCAGTAGTGCTTTAAGTGTCAACTGGTGTCACCAGAAATTGGTCGTGTTAATTAAAGCCACAGGAAAAGTGTTAATTGATGAAATCTTATGAGTGTTTTCTCTCATTGGGCTGTTTCTTTTGACTTTGCGTCCATATTAACTTGGTCGTTAATGGTGGGATATGCCTTGTATTATAAAAATAGTTAAACGCTTCGACATATGGTTCATATTTGTGCAAATGGCGCAGTCACTTGACCTGATTGGAAAAGTCTTCAACTTAATTGCTGGTCCGAAAGGGAGGCTACACTGTACAAGCAAAGGCCTAACTAACCTGTAAAGTTACAATGAGAAGCCAGCGGGTGACTTTACTTAGCAAACACCAACACCTCTGCTCGAAACAAATTAAGAAGGTTGCAAAGAGACGAAAGGTATGTATGCACGGCCACAAATGCGCGCCAAAATAGACCATGTCTCTCGTCTGTTCTTTACTTTCGATTCTCTTGGTGTATCACCAGAACAGTGACGCCATGACCTGAATTAGTTTCTTTTTCTTGACATACAACCTAGTTAGTTACGTTTGATTACGGAAGGACTAGATCTATAAGAATAAATTGATTGCTTGTTTATTTTTCTATCGGTGTGGTGATATCTGATACCTAAACAATTGGAAACTTGCCTGCTGTGATTTCTCAGTCAGTAGTTTTCATTAAGGTTTCTCAATCTGTTCATATTTTGTTTTGGCAAATTGGGCATGTCTTAACATGTCTTGGTGAAGGACTAACAACATTAATGTTTAAACTTAGTAATAGATGTGCGGTCCTTATTACTGTCACAAGAACTACTTCCCCTCTCCAGTAACATGAATATGTAATTGTTTGCACAACATACCTTCTCATTCATTCAACTGGTTTATTGGACTTCTATTGTTTCAAGGAAGGAAGGCTGAGTGGAAACGGATGGACCTGAAACTTTGAACACATGATATCTTCTAATGTGCTACGTTGGTTGAACCAGGCTAGGTAAATTTATCCTTTTTGATATATGAGTATCTTCTCTCTCAGTTTCTTAATAAATAAGATGATGCGTGGCACATGTTTGATACATTTTATAATTGGATACCTCTTGGATTCTGAAAAAAGGCATATTAATTAGATACCAAACTTTGCGGAAATACCTAATGGAATGTAGGTGTAGGCGCACCCGCTTATTAAAAAATCGAACAGAAATTTCTATTTAAAAGATTCAAAAAAGATGAAATTTTTTTCTTGCATATACTCCATGCGGTCCTTTTTAATTAACTCAAATTTAGTACAAAACTATACTAAACTCGAGTCAATTAAAAGAGACCGGAGGGAGTGTGTATTATCTTGATACTTACTCGTGTGAGCTTTTACAAAAAAATATGACTGTATGTGGCCTATATGAAAATTAAAAAACGTCCAAACGACACTATAATGATTGGATTTGTACTGCTAAAAGAAATAGAATTTCCAGTTTTTTTTGTGTGTAGGCTACATATGGCTGTATTTTGCCTTGAAAATTTTCACAAATAAGTATCAACGTAATACATACATGTGTGCATTATTTCAAAAAAAAAACTTTAAAATAGCATTTTTTATTATTTTCTAATAAACAGGTGTGCCTACACCCATGTCCACCAAATCCTGGTCGCTTGCTTTCTTGTCCACGAGCCTCTCATGCGCACATGATAGAGAAAATAAACAATTGGAAACTTGCCTGCTGTGATTTCTCAGTCAGTAGTTTTCATTAAGGTTTCTCAATCTGTTCGTATTTTGTTTTGGCAAATTTGGCATGTCTTAACATGTCTTGGTGAAAGACTAACAACATTAATTTTTAAACTTAGTGATATCGAAAAAAAAATCTATTTTAAAGATTCAAAAAAATGACATAAATTTTTGCATATATGCATTATCTTGATACTTACTCCTGTGAGTTTTTACAGAAAAATATGATTGTGTGTGGCCTATATGAAAATGAAAAAACGTCCAAACGACACTATAATGATTGGATTTGTACTGCTAAAAGAAATAGAATTTCCATTTTTTTTTGTGTAGGCCACATATGGCCGTATTTTGCCTTGAAAATTTGCAAAAATAAGTGCCAACGTAATACATACATGCGTGCATTATTTCAAATAAATCAAAACTTTAAAATAACATTTTTATTTATTTTTTGATAAACGGGTGCGCCTACACACATGTCCACCAAATCCTGGCCCCTTGCTTTCTTTTCCACGAGCCTCTCATTCGCACATGATAGAGAAAATAAATATCAAATGACTTCATATTAGGAAATTCACTGCAATGATACTAGTATGTACTTGTGTAGCCCAAAACATGAGAACGTGTAGTTCAAACAACAAACTTAGTGGTCTACTATTGCTGGAATGATGTTGTTTGTATTTTCAGTCATGCAAAATTGTGAGAACTAGATGATAACCCGCACGTTGTTGCGGGACATTCAAAGGATTTTCTATGATAACGAATTTTAGATTAAGATTTTTTAGTGTATGGTTAATTCCATTATAATAAATTTTAATATTGTCTATGCGGTACAAAGTATTGGGAGGAAAAAAAATCCGCATGTGTACATACTGAGCACAAAAACTAACAAATAATCAACCATGGTAAATTATCATCCATTACTTGATTGAGTGATATGCAAATTTTAGTTAGTAGATACAGCCAAATTAATCTGAAATAACATGCTAACAGTGTTGCAGTCAGAAACCCACCGGCGGGCAGCGACTTGCAACACCGTAGAGCCGGGAACAACTAGGGCTGCGGCTGGCCCCAGTCCCTCAGAGCGACGGCCCGCAAAGCCTCCTGGTCACACGTCCGATGCTATCGCAAGGGCGTGCCACCTGACCTATACCTGGTCGGGAAGGTGTTGGATGATGCCTCGCTTAGTTTCCTGCATGGCATACACGTAAACGTTAAATACGAGCCTCGATCGGCTCTCGAGTTATCTCGTGAATCGGCTCAAAGAGCCGATCCACCCATGATTCGTACAAGGTGTCCGAATATATGGTGGTCCTGCTTGATCAAGATAAAGTTAAAACGATCTACGACGATTTAGGGTTTTCACCGCATAATCGGATCATCCTACTCACGATTGGGCCTCACGCTCGCGTACGGTGTCCGTAAGCCGATCCTCGATAGGGCCTAAAAACCAACACGAGGTTGATCCCCGGAACATCCTGTCTAGGGCTAGCAAACTACACCCTACACGCCGCTGGATCCTCCAACCCTTTGTAAGGCCTAACTATTGCAGATATTAAACTAATCCTTGCGGAACAAGGAGCAACCGTAACGGATCGGATCTACTAAACTATGATCAAGCGGGTGCCGCCCCTACACCTAAGATAGGTGTAAGGGCGGCTAGATGTATAAGGGTTGCACTACGACAGGATATGATACGAAGAACAATGCTAACCCTAACACATCTAAGATAACTACGTTGCTCGCCATCAAAAAGGCTTCAGCACGAGCAACACATGAACAACGAGATAGGCTTGTGCTGCCTAGATCGCGATCTAGGCAGCATGATGCTTACCGGAGAAACCCTCGAGACGAAGGAGTTGGCGATGCGCCGAGATTTGTTTGTGTTGAACGTTGGTTGTTGTTTATTTCATAAACCCTAGATACATATTTATAGTCCAGGGGACTTTCTAACTCAAGCGTGCACCTAACCGTGCACGGGTAAAACTCTAACTCCTAATCGACACGTAATCTAATATGTTACAGATACAAGGGCAAACTAGCCCAAACTTTGCATGTAAGGCCGATTCACGTATTTCTTCTATATATATTTTTTCAAGTCCATCTTGATCGCGGCCCACCTCTGACTCGGTCAAATTCTGGTGATAACACATGCCCCCCTGGTTTTGGAAATGTCATTTCCAAAATCATTATGCTTTCTTTCGTCGGGTCATGTCATGGCAGAGCAGAACTGTTGTAGCATCCTTCATCATGACACTTTGTCTTCCCAACTCCACTGTAAAATTCGATAGCTTTAGCATCACTTCCTCGGAAACTACAATGGCATTAAATCTCCACTAGGCTCCCCATTATTTAACCGTGCTGATTGATCAGTCCTCTTCATCCCCTTCCTCTGTTCTAGCGGTTGGCACCAAAAAACCCTCTCCTCCTGTAGCAATGTCCTCCTCTTCCTCTTCCCCCTCAGGCCTCCCCCTCCAATCCTCGCCGAAGATCAAGAATGAGGACGACCTTCACTCCGGGGCGAACCCCATCTCCTCCGACAAGGAGAAGAAAGCAGGAGAAGTAGCGAAGGCCAAGGCCTCCCCCTCCACCAAGATCCCGCCGAAGAAGCGTTCCCGCATGTGGGCGGACAGCGAGGACGAAGATGATGACGAGGAAGGAGAAGAGGAGGAGGAAGATGATTCCTCCTCTTCAGCTGGGTACCCGCCGACGAAGCCCTTCCGCTCTTGGGCGGACAGCGAGGATGATGATGATGACGAGGAAGAAGAAGCTCCGGCCGAGGGCTGGGGCAGCAGCGACGAGGAACTTCCCGGGAGCAGCGCCGATGACATCGGCAACGGCGACGATGAGGACAGCGACGACTAGTAGAGTAGGCCTAGGAGTAGCAGTGCACTAGGCACCCGATCCCCCTTTTGAGAGCCAATCGGCTCTTTCTGTAAAGCCGCTCCTTTGAATTAATGAGAATTGTTCTTCCAATTTATCTTTCCATTAATCCAATTTCAATCCTTCCGCTTGCCACACCAAGACCGATAGCAATGAATCGGATTTTTTCCCTTTAGACGCCCATGAAGCCGGACTCAGATATCGATTAGACCGTCAGTCAAGCACTTCTCAAATTCGGGTTGCAATTTTGATACCTGACCGTGATATTTTGCAATCCTATAGCCGATGACTGTTCATCGGCTAATTTGAGAATCCAGTCTCCTTCCTTTTCTTGCAGCACCGGGACGGCCCAAACCCTGTACAAGACGACGGCTTCCCTTTCCAGCTCCTCCCAGTAGCTTTAACAATCTTCTTCTGCAAACAGCTCCCGCTTTTGGAGAAGATCATGATGCAGGGTCAGCCGATGCAACTCCAACCGGCTCTCAAAAATAGAGCACCTCCCAAGTTAGTTGCCCCCCGAGCCTTAGTCAAGGCGAGAAAGGTAGTGAAATAGCCAAACGTGCCGCCATTGGCCTCACGTCACAATGCAGAGCCAGCCGATTTCAACAAAATCGGCTCCCCAGAGCAGAGAACCTTCAGGGTGAGCTGCCCCCCGAGCTTCTTCAGTCCACTTCTTGCGCCTTGCTGGTCAGATCGGCTCCTTTCCTTTGGCGGATTTGATGCAACCCATCCTTAACCCGATCTCGCACGTTCATGCTGCTCTTGGCATTGGTCGGGGTCATGATCCTCAAACCTGCCCCGACTGATACTGCGAACTCGAATACTCGCAAAAAGAATCCAGAGGTTCTTGAAGAGAGGATCTGAGCCAACCACTCCATTGAGGAGCTCTTCCATTAGAATCTCTCTTCGTGGCTCACTTCCTGCTCCATTGAACCCCTTATAAGTCGATGGCCATGCATCGGCTTTCTATCCTTAAGTCGATGTCTGCGCATCGGCTGTGCTTAAAAATTTTCGAATTTTTTACGGCCGATTCATGTATCGGCCCCCATACTTCAAATGCCCATCATCAAAGGATATCTTAGGCTGCTGGGCATTTGCAGGACGCTTCTACTGAATATCCTCGTGTTTTATCCACCTGGGTGCCCCCCCGAGCCGATTCTTTCAAGGAACTTGATGGTATCGGCTCTGTTGGATTAAATGTTGAACCCGAGCGAGAATGGATGGTGAGGATAATTTTGGCCGATTGCTGGAATCGGCCTCCACGTTGCTTGTTCGATGAAGGTTTTGTAATATCCCTCCATACATTTTTTTTGGGGCCGATCACAAGGATCAGCCTCGTCACATTTGTCCATCGATGTTGCTCTTGTTACACGGTCAGTCCGGTGGATAAAACCAGCCTAACCCCGTTCTTTGTCACGTCGATGCGCTCGCAGTCGTCCAAATTGATGCCTGAGAGTGGCTCTTGGCCTGATGTCTCCCAAACGTCCATGCCGGCTGTTGAAATCTCGGCTGAATCATCTGCGTGGACGACTTCTACTTCATCTCCATCCCACTGTATTAGGCATTGGTGCATCGTGGATGGAATGCAACAGTTGGCGTGGATCCAATCTCTCCCTAGTAGTACAGCATATGTGCTCTTGCTGTCGACAATAAAGAACGTCGTAGGGACGGTTTTCCTTCCTACGGTCAGATCCACATTCAGAACACCTTGTGCGTCAGATGCTTGGCCGTTGAAATCGCTCAGTGTCACATTGGTCTTGATCAGATCTGAGCTAGAGCGTCCCAACCGACGTAGCATGGAGTATGGCATAATATTGACTGCTGCTCCGGTGTCTACCAACATCTTGTTGACAGGCTGCCCATTGATGTATCCTCGCAAGTACATGGCCTTCAGATGCCTGTAACTTCTTTCTCGCGGCTTCTCAAAGATGACCGGCCGTGGGCCGCAGTCCAATTGTGCCACAGGTGCTTCATATAATCTTGGAGCGCTAAACTCTGTTGGAAGGATGAAGACCATGTTTGTGCCAGCCGATGTCTCATCATCGGCTTTCCTTTGCTTGGGGCGCCACTCTTTTCTTTGTGGCCGACCTTCTTCGTCCGAGGTTCGCTGAATTTTGGCGGCCGGATCAGGCCGTGCCTTCCTCAACGTGTGCAGGTATAATCTTTCAGCTTCCTCCAACCCACGCAGACGCTGAACCCTTCGCTTCTGGGAACGGCTGAGCCCATCAGGGAACCACCTTGGCCGATGATACTTATCTTCTTCATCATTGTCCTCTAGTTCCTCGAGATGTTCCACCCGAGCGGACTCAGCATGCTTGTTTCGAGGCGGGAGAGGCCCTAGACGCTTGAACACGGACACGTTAGCTGCATCCTTCTTCCTTTGTTTGCATTCTGGGCAGTTGCCGATTGTTGGCAATCGGCTCATTCCTGAATCCCAGCAGTGTACCGAAGAAGGGGCAGTCCCAGTGCCTATCCACGTCGTCTTGCTCCCTCGACTTTTCCTTGGCGTGGCGCTCGTATCGCTCCTCGTCGTGATCATGCCGACGACGTCTCCTGTCGTCCCTAGCCAGACGATCTTCTTCATCATCGTCATTGTATCGCCGGCGTTGGTCATACGGACTCACATACTTGTTGAGGAGGTGATCAGAGAGAGGTCGTTGATATCTTATGTTCTTCACTTCTCCCTCTGTGACGTAGCGCTTGCCGTCTTGGCGGAGCCGATCGCGTGGAGCGGCTTCCTCTGTGTCTTTTCTATGAGAGCAGCTGCCCTCATCTCCGTCCTTACCAGAGTGGTGCCCAGGTCCCACCATGTTGATATTGCACGAGAAATCTGGCTGGCACCCTCCATGGTGAGTACACTCCACCATGTTAACGGCGTATGCCGGTGAACTCGGCACTTCCAGTGCTGCTGATGTGCATGGCAACGGTGGACGGGACTGGAGTGGCACCTCTCCTTTGTAAGTCCCCAGAGCTGGTCCCGACGGAGAATACCGGTGGCTCATGATTTCCTGGATCACGCGCAGAGCGACACGCTCCAAAGTGTTCACCAGGCTCTCAGAGTGGCGGTGCAGCGAATGAGCCACCATGTAGTTGATCTCCTGACGCAGCGACCTGGTGCATTCTTCTAACGGGGCGGACAGGTCCACTCCATCGAGTGCGCCTTCAGGTGAGAACCTCTTCCACCTGACGCCATGGGAGCGGGTTCTGTGGAAAGAGCCGATGAGTTCGGCTTCGAGGATTGCCTTGATTTCGTCATGCTTCTTCTTGAGCTCGTCAGTCAGATCCTCGTACTTGACCGGAGTGCTTTCCGCCATCTCGGATGTAGATGGCGATGCGGTGGATGTCGGAGATTGTCCCACCGGGCGTGCCAGAATGTGTTGCGGTCGAAACCCACCGGCGGGCAGCGACCGGCAACACCGTAGAGCCGGGAACAACTAGGGCTGCGGCTGGCCCCGGTCCCTCGCAGCGACGGCCCGCAAAGCCTCCTCGGTCACACGTCCGATGCTATCGCAAGGGCGTGCCACCTGACCTATACCTGGTCGGGAAGGTGTTGGATGATGCCTCGCTTAGTTTCCTGCATGGCATACACGTAAACGTTAAATACGAGCCTCGATCGGCTCTCGAGGTTATCCTGTGAATCGGCTCAAAGAGCCGATCCACCCATGATTCGTACAAGGTGTCCGAATATATGGTGGTCCTGCTTGATCAAGATAAAGTTAAAACGATCTACGACGATTTAGGGTTTTCACCGCATAATCGGATCATCCTACTCACGATTGGGCCTCACGCTCGCGTACGGTGTCCGTAAGCCGATCCTAGATAGGGTCTAAAAACCAACACGAGGTTGATCCCCGGAACATCCTGTCTAGGGCTAGCAAACTACACCCTACACGCCGCTGGATCCTCCAACCCTTTGTAAGGCCTAACTATTGCAGATATTAAACTAATCCTTGCAGAACAAGGAGCAACCGTAACGGATCGGATCTACTAAACTATGATCAAGCGGGGTGCCGCCCCTACACCTAAGATAGGTGTAAGGGCGGCTAGATGTATAAGGGTTGCACTACGACAGCATATGATACGAAGAACAATGCTAACCCTAACACATCTAAGATAACTACGTTGCTCGCCATCAAAAAGGCTTCAGCACGAGCAACGCATGAACAACGAGATAGGCTTGTGCTGCCTAGATCGCGATCTAGGCAGCATGATGCTTACCGGAGAAACCCTCGAGACGAAGGAGTTGGCGATGCGCCGAGATTTGTTTGTGTTGAACGTTGGTTGTTGTTTATTTCATAAACCCTAGATACATATTTATAGTCCAGGGGACTTTCTAACTCAAGCGTGCACCTAACCGTGCACGGGTAAAACTCTAACTCCTAATCGACACGTAATCTAATATGTTACAGATACAAGGGCAAACTAGCCCAAACTTTGCATGTAAGGCCGATTCACGTATTTCTTCTATATATATATTTTCAAGTTCATCTTGATCGCGGCCCACCTCTGACTCGGTCAAATTCTGGTGATAACAAACAGAGAAGATATAAAGATCCCATGGCTCGAATATCAACAATTCTTAATAACGGCCCTGTAAAAAGGTGTGTCTTATTATGATTAAAATAGTAGTTGTAAAATCTTGCATGTAGCACACACTACCAATATTGTTCATACAACAAATAATATGCTTCTAATATGAATTGCTAACAACAATAAATTATAGATCCAATACTTCTCTTCTAAAATATATTTTCCAGAAGATAATATTGTTGATACAACAAATAATATGCTTCTAATATGAATTGCTAACAACAATACATTATAGATCCAGAACTTCTCTTCTAAAAAAATATTTTCCAGGAGATTAGATGTCAAATACAAATGATGAGAATCCAACACTACATGCACCATGACCATTTATTATCATCGCTTGGACGTAGGAAAAGAAACAACTTAATTTCTCAAGGTAGGCTTTCATAAATACAGTGTATTTGGTAGCGCCTCCTTCCATTCTGCATGGACTTGCTTGAACGAAAAATGTTCTGCGAAGAACCAAAAGAAAGAAATATATAGGCTCAAGCAATACATATTTGAAAGGTGCATTACCGGCAATATATTTCCAAGGAAAGCTAGACAAGAAAACATTACTTTGCTTAAATGCAAGTTTACCAACAACACCAACCAAACATCAAGTCCGTTAAAAAGTTGGCATCCGCCACACCTATGCGTCAATTAACTTAATTAAATGTGTTATATGCACTTAGAATGTAACATGCTTTATCTTTGGCAGTCTCATGTAAAAATTCTTAGACAAAAGATACTCGTTTCCTCACACAGCAGTTTGTACATGAACACTCAAGTTCCAGTATAAAGTCACCAATATTGAAAAGTAAGTTCGCTATGATACAATCTGCGAAACAGTGAATTATCCATATGGTGTTGCCGCTAAATGTTCACTTCACGGAATATTTCAAAAGCCAGACTTCCGAGCGCTGATCAATGGCTGCATAATGATGGGGGTGACGTTACATGGTGTTGAAAAGTAGAGATAATAGATAATGCTCCGCGCGTTGCTGCGGGAACTTGTAGAAATATATTTGTCTAGATAAAATTGAAATGAAACCTACTACCATTGTTCCATAATGTACTATGTTTAGCCTATAAAAACTCTTTTCGAAGTAATTAAGTACAGAGTATGATAATTGAGTGAACAAATAGTTTGTCCGTTTTTCGATAAAGAGGATTTTTATTAACAAAAGATTTGTTCCTGAGGTGAGCCCAACACATCTATGAAAACTTGCCTACGCTGTTGGTAATTCAGCATTCTAAATTCGATTTGATTTCTCCATGCACTGTCTACTGTCACAGCTGAAACATCTTGCTCGCTCAGAAAATTAAGAGATACTCCACCTTGTCTACTTCCATGCAGTGAACAACGATAATCCAAATACATCCGTTCAGTGAACAACGATAATCCAAATACAGTAATTAAGATATAATTATCAATTAGCCATGCCAAATATAAATACAAAAATAAATAGCATGTTCACCAAAAATATACAAATGAGCCAAAGATTACAATACTTACTACAGTGATACTCCAATTCATTTTCTGAAACATGGCAGAAGAGCGAACCACCAGTTCAAAATATTTATACACAAAAATAACCACTGTGCCAGGTTCAGAGGAAGCATATAATAATCTTCATAGTCCAAGAGGTGTATTTGAGCTCCCCTAGATTTCAGGGAGAGGTTTAGAAGAACTGAATACATGTTCCTGAAAAGAGCAGGATCTACTGTCTGAAATTCTCCTGCAAAAGACTGGAAAAGAAGCGGGACTGACGTACCAGAAATTTTGTGCGTGTAGGAGTTGTAGCATAACCAAACATATTCGCCACCAAGATTTAGGTACTAATTACCACACTATCATCTTGAACAGATAGCAATAAAATAAAATAGTTGCCGGCAACATCGACGTGTCTCACACTGACCCTCTTTCTTCCTTTTCCAAGAAGCTTTGTGGCCTTCCTTCATTCATACAGAGAACCGAAATCCCAAGCAGAATGAGCCAAAATTTAAAGCACATCTGACCTGCACCTTATCCTGCACATCGTACAACAGTTGAAAAATTATAAATAGATTTGATCCAAACAGATCCCTTCATACTAACGAAGATTTCAATATAAAGTCTTGGTGTGGCCAGCCTTCAAAACATCCTGCGAGGTAAATTAAAAAAAAAACAGCCTGCGAGGTGTCCTATGCGTGAATACAGGGAAGCTGCCATCGTCTAGGGATTTCTTTCTATCTTTTGCGAATGATCGTCCATGGCTTTCTTGTTCCGCCCTGTTAATTAAAACGCGGAGGAGACTCAACCTTTTACACCAACAAAAATAAATCAGAGTAGAAGAAAGAGGTGCAATGATCTGGGAAGGTGGAACCATAGGTCATTAGTGAGGAAGAGGAAGGTAGCAAGAGGCATCTCCAGTATTTTCTTGGAAGGAGACTCAGACGTAGAAATGTTCTGGGACGAGGTGGAGCGGGCACCAACCGCAATAGTGGATCTGGGAGGAGAAGTGGTAGAGCGTTACAACACCATTGAAGGAAGGCATTGAAAGAAGGTAGTAAGGGCATCTCCAACGCTACGATCCAAACAAACGTATTCGGTCGTCCGATTTTCGCTGTTTGGGTCGGCCTCTGGAGACGTGGATAGACCAGAACGTCCGTGGCTGTTTTTGTTTCCCAACACGCAGAGATACCCAAATTACTATTCATCTTCGCCAACTACTAGTACTACCAGACCTAGCCAGCTCCGGCCCCGCCCCCGCCCCGGCGGCCTCCGTCGACGCCCACGCGACCTCCGCGCGAACACGCACACGGGGCAGGCAGAGACGAGCTTGGCGAGGAGCCCCTCGCGCGCTGCACGGCCATGGCGGGCGTGGCGAGGCCGGCGAGCCCCTGCGCGGCCATGGTGGGCGCGGCCATGGGAGCACGGCCGTGGCGGGCGGCGAGGGCGCGGCACGGCAAGCCCCTGCGACGGCGCCCCGCGCGGCACTCCGCGGGCCAGGACGGCGCGACTGGTGAGCCCCCGCGTGGCGGGCGGCGCGGGTCGCGGTGGCGGGCGAGGGCGGCGCGGGGAACGGCCGAGCTAATTAAACGCTAAAAATTACTAATACTTGAGAGATAGCTATCTTCATTCCAAATGCTAGAGTTGTTTCTATTTTGGTTGTAATAACCACCTTACAATCGGTCATTTATAGTCAAATTACAATCAAAACATTTGAGCAACAAACCAAACAAAAAGAGGCAAAAATCATGGATGTGATCTAGACCTGTAGTGACGACGTCTGTTAGACGACGACCTAAAATTCAGGCAGAAGATCGAGTGCGGCTGGGTGAACCTCGGACTGAGGAGAACTCAACGGCCACAACCAAGAAGACGAAGACCTAGGGTTTGGAAGGAAGAGACTAAGGTTCATGCACCATCGAGATCGCAACAGGTCTGGAGGCCGAGCCCCACATCGTTCCTTACCTCAACAGCGACAGAGATGGGACAACCGAGGGGTGAGTGAAGTTTGCTGCCCGGAGTTCCCACTAGGAGGTGAAATATCCTTAGGAATTCAAGGTCTTTTTTAGATGGTGGCAGGGGAGAAGCACGAGAACTGCTGATAGAGATATGATTGTGATAAACTTCATCGCATTGATGCTAGGGAGAAGCATCCATATGGGTGAATTTCATGGTAGATTTAGGAAGAGGGTAACAGTGAGACATGGTAAGATTTAGTACTCCCTCCTGCAAATACATCCATTTTTTGTCAATAATTTTGAATAGGAGAAAGTACCACATAGTTATATGACCTCAACTATTTTAGGGCTGGGTGCCATTTTGACAATTTTTTTGAATAAGAGAAAGTAGCACATTGTTATATTTCCTCAATTATTTTAGGGCTTGGGTGCCATCCAGTCACCAAACGGCCGAGAGATGAGAAAAATAATATACATATAAAGTCTACATTATGTAGCTATAATGTTTAAATTGTGGTGGCAAAATAAAATATGAAACCCGTGGCAACGCACGGGCATTCAGCTAGTAAATCAACAATAAAAAACTGCAACCGAAAGTATCTCCCTCTCCCTTCCAGCCATGGCCGATGCTAGCGACGAGATACCTAGAGGTCAGCAAGTTGGTCGTCATATCTTTGGTTTCCCTTTCCTGTTAATAACCATCTCTGTTGAAGGTTGAGGTAGATTAAAATTGGATATTTGAGTGAACATGTAGACTACACCATGATGATTTCACAGATACAACAGGTCATGATGCCGACCAATTTAAGGCTGTACGTCTTGGGAAGAGGAAAGCACTGGCCGAGCCCAGGGATAAAAAATTGGAGAAGTTGGCAGCAGTGCTCAATAGGTCGAAGGAGGTGATAGGGAAGGCGGCAGCGGCGGTGGAGGAGGTATTGTCAGCTGTAACTGATCTCGAGGCGGCGGAAAAATCGTTTGGATACACCGCCTCACCGATGAAGGAGGACCGTGAGGTGCGATTTTCTTCTTTCAGGAAATAGTTGAATCGGTAACTTAATCGAGATCAATTTCAGGAATGATGTGTGGAGGCACATGCATGCTAACATAAAAAATTAGTTGAGGCATCAATTTTCAGGATATTTTTTTATGTGCGTAATCTCGAAATGAATCTAATAATATCGTCAATTAATTACCTGTTGCTTTTTCATATTCATTCATTTATTTGAGAAATGGCACCAAAATTTGATGATCCATTGCATAACACTTTGTTACATGGTACATATATAGTACCACATTGGTACTATTTTAAGCTTTCGATTTTCAACCATGTAGAAACACCTTCAGTCTGCAATAATCGTAGAACGGAATAAAGCAGAATGAACTTGTGGGAGTCTGTACATGTGAAGAGCTACAAGATGCCCGAAAAGCACTGATAGAGGTATATATATCATTTTCCGCCATCTATTGTTTGTGTAACTAAATGTTGATCAATCTATCTTGAACGATATGCGTAGGGCTTTTTGAAGTACAAGCTGATCAGCAAGGAGTCAGCAGACATTGGGATCAAAATGATGGGATTCCTTGAAGAACTGCCATTCAAATGTGCTTGCAGGATAAAGTATGGGAATGAAGATGACCTAGAGGCCAAGGCTTCCATGCTGCTCTCAGTTTGGCAGAAATAACTGAAGGACCCATCATGGCGACCTTTCAAGACCGTCGAAGGTGATGGCAAAACTCAGGTAATTATCAGAAAGATAAATTATTGCCTTGTTTAATTGTAAACCATAACCGAAAGTATGGATATCCTGGTTGTTGCAGGTAGTGGTGGATGTAGATGATGCCAAGCTAATGCAGCTGCGAAACGAGTATGATGACGTCGTGTTCGGTGCGGTGACGGTGGCTGCTGCTGAGCTTCGGGAGTATAGTACCGCTGATGGTTGTCCTGAACTCTGGAACTTCGGAGAAGGGCGAAAGGCAACGGTTGTAGAGGCGCTCAGCTGCATCTTCAATTACCTCAAGAAGTACTGAAGAACTTGCAGAAATTGCTTACTTTGAATCTCTGCAATGCCATGCTGAAACTATGGAATCATTTATTTTTATCGAATAATTAGTGTGTTTTAATGATGTTCATGCTACTTTTTGGACATTTATGTTTTATCTTATTTATCACTTGCGACTCTTCCTGAAGAATTTTTTGGAAGCGTTTACTCGATGACATATTGAGCCATGTTTGATGTTTATTTATATTAGCAATGCATTGCGGCATCAAGCTTTACAAAACGAGTCGTCCAGGTAGAGGAAAAGTAAACTGAATCTAATACGGTTTCCTAAACCTTATATTGAAACTATTTCTATCACCCTCCCTTAATCACAACATTTTCAAGTTGAGATTATGTTTAAACTGGAAGAGGTTTTTTGAATCCATCAGCAATTTAATCTTTTGAAGGAACAAAACGAATCTCCAGTTCTTTGATATAATTTACCACCAATACGAATAGTTTAAGCTCTTCCATCGTGAGAAACGCGGCACCGACCGCGTTAATCAATGCCGCTGACTCTCGCTGCAATAATTTAGTTTAATTAATCGTCTAGTGATCTCGATCTAGGGCAGATCTGATCACTGGCCGGCTGGGCGCCTAGCCTAGCTTAGGCTGGGGGTAGTATATAAATAGGAGCATCACCTGTTCGCTCATGTCAATCCATCTAGCAACCCACTTCTGAAAGCATAGCGTAGTACTCTCCCAGTCGCTCTGACTGATCGCAATGGCTTGTGCCGTGGTGGTGAAGATGGCTGCCGTGTTCCTACTTGTCCTCTTCGGCGGACAGCTGCTGATAGCAGAGCCGGCGGCGGCATGCACCCTCCTGCAGCAATCAAGCGACGCATGCGTCGCATGCGTTGCCAATTGCGATTTCGAAGTGGATAGGGGTCTATTTAGATCCATAGACGAGTGCATTAGACTCAAATGCTCGAATCTCTAAAGAAAGATGCACATGTTCCTAGTTGCGGTTGTACGTTTGCTTGTTGCTGCTACGTTTTCCTACCTGCTAGTACTATTGTTATCTTCCCTTTAGCTACAGGCACATGCGCTGCCTGCCGCTGTCAAATAAGATATGCATCCATCGATCCTACATTAGATCGATGTATGTAATAATTCATGCTTCAGTTTTCATTATTGTTAATTCTTCTCATCTGTTGTTTCCCCCGTTTTTCATCTGAACAGCCATAAATTGACCTCAGCTAACAACCATGCTTTTATTGTTTGACTCGCTATTCGACTGTGGGGATCCTGCACTAGATGTCTGAAATACCGCCTATGAATACAACCATGATCCCATAATCACTGTGTCCACTGTCCAGTGACGGATGTAGGACAATATCAGGGGGTGCCAAGATAAAAAGATTCCCTATTCCGGTTCACGCTTGGTCTAAAATAGACGGGCTGTTTGACTAGTTTGAAGTTTTGACCTCACAAATTATTTGCCCAAATACTACTAGGTAAAAGAGTTCTTATACACCCTCATTGGATGCGCCGCTGACCGTGTTGTGGAACATAATTCATACCAAATTGAAAGTCTTACAAATATGGCCAACATGGCCAAGTCTTACGTTAAACCTAAATGGGCAAAAGACCAAATAAAATGCAGTGAAAACTCCACAAAAAAACTCGCAAATCATGTCTTAACCTACATGCACGTGACCGAGAGATCTTCTTAGATCTTCTTAGTTCGCCCAGTCGTAAATGAACCCGTCATCCACATTATGCTCCTCCATGCACTACAAGAAAGACCCCCCACTAGTGAGAAAAGGCTTTTAGCCACAACTGCACTCGTGGTGCAAAACCGAAGTTCCAACGCTAGCAAGTCTTGTAGATGTTTCCTTCACACCATTTAGCAGTGCTTTCCAAGGTTCGATTAAACCTAGATCTTCTAGGGAAAAAACTTATCATGCTACAATCTGTAATCTGAATCGAAGGTATCAAGCGCGCCGCCCCTCTTTTTTGGCCACCGATCATCAAAATTGCTTGATTCTTTTGCCCACCAACGTATTTTAACCTAAAAACCACTATATATGACCCCAAAGAGTTCTTGGGAGGAGAGGGACGCAAGAAGAGATAAACACAAAAACAGAGGTCACATCAGCGAAGATTGGAAGGGGAAACTCCGTCGGAATCTCCACCAGAAGGATCTCCACCTTCTCCAACGTCTTTCTCATCATCACCATGATCAAGGAGGAGTGGTCCACCCCTGGATTACGAGTTTGTGGCAGTAGCTTGATCTATTTCTCTCATGTTTTTTTTATTGTTCTTAGTGCCATATGAGCTTTCCAACATGATTATGATTATATTTGTAATACATATTGAAAGAACATCTCTCGGATTACTGTTTTGTGTGTTTGATGATAATATATGTGATACACTAATGTGCATTTATATAGTGCAGCAATTAGTTGTGGTAGAATTTGTGTTGAGAAACAAGAAGGAAGGAAGCAGGAATGGAGCTCCAGGCCGGATAATCTGGGACCGGATATTTACAGAATATCCAGCCCCTGAAAAACGGCTAAGGACCTTACGCGCCGAAGCCCCTAGACTCTTGCCGGATATTTTAGTCGAGGCCCAGATATTCCGGGGTGGCCGGATTATCTAGCCCATACTTAGGCCGGATTATCCGGCCCCAGGTTCCTGCAACGGCTTGATTTGGAGAGGGGTATAAATACCCAAGCTCAAGCTGACCATTTGATCCCAAGTTCATCCACCATTGGAGCCACACAAGAAAGCACAAGATTCACTAGATCTCCTCCTCCAACCATCTAAAGCTCATGATCTTTGGTGAATTGAAGGAGAAGACCCCGATCTACATCTTCACCGACAGCGTGTTTGGTAACTTTGTGGGAATGGAATTGGGAGTGTGGAGGAGGGAGTTTTTCAAGGGATTGGGTTAGGGAAATTGATGATTAGTCCCAGTCCCACATTTGGTGGGTGGTGGGAATTAGTAGGGAATTTGACACATGCTATTTCTTCTCTGACGTTCGCAAGTTTAGACGCATGTTTAGACGTCCGTGTTGTAGGTTACCTCTAACAACAAACATCTAGAGCCGCAAGTCGCTGACGAGGCCTCACCGCCGGGCGTGTCGACGCTGCTCTTGTAGCTTGTCATACTAGAACTAGATAGACCGACGTGCACGGCGAGGCACACACAAAGATCCTTGTAACTTTGTAAGGTTTCTGCTTGATTCAATCACAAGCGAACGATTTGGATCAGATCATCTTGTCAGATTTTAGCTCCTCGCACGGTCGTCTAGTGGCGCGTGACCCATGCGCTGGAGGCTCAACGTGCTCCTCGTCATACCCAGCCGGGACGAGCTAGACCGGCGAAGGCACGGTGTAACTGTACTGGTGTGTCGTGTGAAATGCCACGCTGATGCATACAGGCAGGACAGAGGTAGACGATGATGCAGCAGAGGTCGAACTTGTGCTAGAACTATCCAATTCCCTAACCCCGGCTGAATTACCTACCCCCTCCCAGGTAATAGATTAGCGGGAGTTCACCTCCTCAATTTCCTTTCCTCTTACCCCTTGAACTCCCAAACCCACAAACCAATCATAGGAATTTAAGTCCCACGCTGGCTAACTCCCATTTCCTAACTCCAATTCCCTCCAACCAAACACGCTGCGAAGGGATTTACATTTCCCCCTCATTTGCTTGAGGGCCCCTTTACTAGTGTTTCATTTGGAAACTCTAATTGCTTGTGATTGATTTGTTCTTGTTATTATTGTTGTGTTGTTATAGATAATTGAGAGCCTCCAATTTAGTGATGTGTGCCCCAAGAACTTTATAAAGGCCTGTTTTCTGCCTTGAGGAATTCCCTTAGTGAAAGTGGGTTAGGCCTTTGTGGCGCTGCTCACAGGAGACCCGAGTGAGGCATTCATGGTGTTGGTCCGGCCTTTGTGGCGACCACACTCCTCCAAACGTAGACGTACTTTCCCTCAAAAGAAAGGAACTACGGGAATCATCTCTGTGTCTCCGCGTGCTCCACTCTCGGTCACCTCCACCCTTGATTGCACTATTATATCTTGTCTAGCTATATCTTACTTAGTTGTTTACTCTGTCATATAGGTAAATTTACATAGTTGCATATCTAGAAAATTTACCTTTGTGTCAAGCCTAAATTGAAAAAGAAAGAAAAATTGGGTAGCACCTAATCACCCCCTCTAGGTGCGGCATACAATCCTTTCACCTATGTGGTGGATCTTTATTTTATGATATGATAATATGAGATTTTGCTATAATTTGTGTAAGATGTATTGATAGATGCATATTATGTACCCCGTTCTTAAGTATTGGTTCTGATCCAACTTGTATATAAGAATGTGTATGGGGTGATGTGTGTTAGATGGAATAGCATGGTTTTACTGATTGAATAGTGACAATAAATTCATGATCTATTATGGATTTGCCTTTTCTTTTGTTATCTCACTAGGGATAAAGTGAATGCATGTGCTATGTTTAGTATGTGACAAAAATAATGATCTTGTTTGTTCAAGGTAGAATATTTGATATTCAAACATCATGTCAAAGTTATCATGTCAAAGTTTTTATAGTTATGCTCTGTTAGTTCTTAATACAAGATTGTTTGAAGTTTATTCCTATCTTTGCGGAGTGTAAGAGATATGTGTTGCATCATCTCTATGTTAGGACGGGATGCCTATATGAATGCTTATCTTCTACATGTTGAAGTTATTGTCTTCATATCTCAATAATGAATTGTTATTGTCCGCTGCAACTTAAAAGAGAGAATAGTCAACCTTTCCATCACTTTTATTTTACTTTTTATTTATAGCTTTATTTTAATCCAAAAAATATAAAAATGTGTTTTATTTATTTATAATCAAAACCCCAAAACAAACAAATCTTTACGCTTTTACTTAGTTTATTTTAGTTGCTTAGTTTATTTTACTTAAGTTATTACTTTATTTATTTTTACTTACACGAAACATTTTGCTTCATAACCACACGGTTGAGTTGGGAAAATAAGGCTTTATTTTATTTTGCAGGATTGCTAAAAGAAAAGAGGGAGATATAACTATTTATGCTATTTTCCGAGAGTTCGATATAAACCCTCGAGTCACCTCTTATGGAAAAAATACTCTGTTGGCACAACACTATGCACTTCGAGTCCCAACGTCATCCGCACCCGAGTCTTGTATGGCTGCAGTCTCTGCCCTAGCACAACAAGGTCGTCCGTTTTGCCGACAAAAAAACTACCTATTTATATAGGTGAGCATTAGAGCTTTACTCGAAGAAAAATATTGATATTGATAAATATATAATAAAATGAACATCCAGATCTTAGAAGAAGAAGCAAAACTGAAGGTAACATAGAACAATAATTAACTCAATAATCTGCAGTCGTGCAGATGCAAATTAAGCTATATATGTGAAGTTGTTGCATATGTCGAAGAATCACCTACGAATGGCACCAAAGATCTTCTACCGCAGGCAGCGGCCAGTGATCAGATGCAAAAATGCGACGCCACCATCGTGCACATCAGAAAGGGAGTGATCTAAACTTATCCACTTGGTAGGCTTAAATTTGGGCGCTCGTATGGTGCAACGCCAGCAACCGTAGACTACACGAAAGGAGGTGTAGTAGTCGAGGTCTTGTGTGGACAAGAAGATGTCACCGATCTTCTTGATAAGGTTGCCGGGGAGAGTGCGCCAGTCCACATCATTCGCCATATCTTGGAGACGACCAACTATGGATGTACGAGGGCTTTGATGAATATATCGGTAATGGAGAGCAGTGGAGGAAATTCTTACCATCATTCCCGAGGAACTGCTTAATAAAGCCTTGGAATGACGACCAAACTGGCCGATGTAGTGTAAAAGCATCCATCTATATATATTCTCACTACAATATATTTGTATATTATCCGGTTGTTCTTGTGTGCGCCCCCGCAGAGTTCAATAATTCCCAAGGCAACATTAGTCTCCTACAATCGATCTACCAAATAATTTTTTTAAACAAACACCAGTAAATATGGAGAGACAAAGCACTGTGTGAATAGAATCAAGTTAAGTTTCCACATATCTCTTACTCTCTATCTCCTCGGTTGAGCAAGGAACTATAAATATTTAGAGATACCAACAGTTCTAGCTACATGTCATCGCATCTTCGTTCTAGAAAACACGAGTGAGCCGCTCGACAGAGCTCCTGCGCGATGCTGGCGAGGACGCCGCACGGCTAGAGCTCCTAAGCAACGCTGGCGAGGACGTCGCTCGGCCAGACCTCCCTTCCCGACGTTGCAACTCTCTCGAGGCTACTCTATACCCCTCCCCCAAAAGAAACACCATACCTTGGGCCGGCAGGCAGGTCTGATACGGCAACCTCGCGGTCATCCTCCTAGGTCCAACAACTTTGGATGGAGGGCCGGCCGAGAGAGCGAGCCTCGGAACTTGGAAGAAAAGGTGAGGGAGCCTCGGAACTCGGTCAACATGTTTTCTGAGATCCCCGTATGCCTCAAATCTTATGTCTTGAGTAGCTGACTGCTCTTGTCCCGACTCTTTATCTTTTGTCGGCATATGCCTTTACTATTAAATAATTGTCGGCAAAAGTACCATATGCCAACAAGGTTAGCAAGCTTCTGCAGTGGTGTAGTGCTAGTGACGGTATCGATCAAAGTTAACAAGTTGTGTTATTTTACTCCAAAGGGAGGGTTGGGAGGCGGGGTGCGGGAGGCTAGGGTTGGAGTGTTTCCAAAGGCGAAATTGTTTTCATGTCAAAAGTACTCCTACTTTACCAGATAACATTGCTACGTGGCGTGCATATTGTCGAATTATTTTGACATTGTAAAATGCACTTAAAACTAATTTCAAAAACCACAACGACACAAAAAGGGATTAAAGCAACACCTGCAGTCATTTAAAAGAACTCATTTCAAAAACCACAACTACACTCAGATACACCAGCAGTCATTTAAAAGTGATTATTTTGTTTAATCACTTTTTGTGTCACGTTTTTGAAACTCGGATACAGTCGTCTCTGCCGTGAGGTGAGTCCGTGGGTCCGGACATACCAAGCCGACCCGACCCGAGCCACCACGGCGTGCTCTAGAACTGACGCCTCAATTCCCCACCCCCAACCCTCACCGGCATCCGCCGTTCCTCGCCGCTATCCGCCCCGGCGCCATTTTTTTGGCTATTCGAGTTTCTTTCCATCCGGTGATTAGTTGAACCCCCTTTTTGGTCGCGATGGAGTGATTTCTGAAACCCTTTTCTTGCGATAAAGCGATTTCTTTTGATCACAGTCTAGACCAGATCCGCGCTGTGCTAGTGCTGAACCCTTTCTCTTGATCTGTAGCTCCTCCTCTAGGCCGGAGAGATGAAGAACAAGCGAGGAGGCGTGCGCACGAGAAGCTCGTACAAAAAGCAAAAGGCTGGCACAGACGACGGAGGTGAGCCGCCGATTCTCAATTTCGCTACTTTTTTTTTCCCTTCTCGCACGATCGATTTATTATATACAGCCACATATAATATAATGCTTTACTGAAACAAGGAACTTCGTGTCCGGACCCGGACAATCCTTTCGAAGAGGAATTCGGCAGCTCAAGCGATTCCGGCCAAGGTGTCTGGGCGGAACTGAGCGAAGGAGTCGCGTCCAACTTAGCAAACACTGTTGTATCGATCGCTTCATTCGATGAAGGTGATTATACACAATCAGCCCTGGATTTATATTTCCATCTAATACATTGTCGCTAGTCCATGATTGAAAATGTCATCTTGTGTAGCAGGAGACGTGATGTTCTTTGCATGTACGGGCATAATTATAAAAAACGACCCAGAGACTAAGATGACGAGCTTTCTGACTTCATTAAGTTTGGCTAGATCTATTGAAGATGACAGCAAGATCTTTCACAACATGACGGTTGGAACTGCCAAATTGGTTTTTTTTTTTGCTCTCTATTGCTTGCTTTTTGACATACTTGTTGTCTGGCTTTATCGTTGCAGATTCAAGTGCGCCTTCCAGATAACAATGTTGAGCTGGGATGGTTGAACTTCTGGGATTTACAACACAACCTTGCTGTTATCAACATACCTCGCTTCCGTACTCTTCAAGTAGCCTGTCTAGATAATCAGCGGCAATTCGAGAGTCATAGCAAAGTAGTTGCTGTAGGGCGTTGCTTCAACTCTGGAAAATTAATGGCCACAGCTGGAATGTTGACTGCCAATCCAAGTGGAGATTATCGTGCGGTCTCCACATGCCAAATTACTATGGTGAGTCCACTGTTGATTTCTCTCTTTAATTTCTATACATAGCAAAAATAAATAATGGTGTCATGATATGAGTGGCTAAATTTATCATATATGCACTCAACTATTTTCTGGGGGGCACTGAAGTTTACTCCCTTTTTCAGTTAGAGAATCTTCCTTCAGTGTCACCAAAATCTTGTGCTTGGCTAAGTGCCACTTTATTCTTTTTCTAGACTGGAGTTGGAGGGGCCCTCATTGATTCTAACGGGGACTTCGTTGGGATGAACTTTTATGCCAAGGAAGAGACTCCATTCTTACCAAGGACTAAAATTATTGAACTCTTGAAGCAGTTTAATGAAAGAGTCCCGCTCTGGTATGTCCTTGATACTCCTGGTGAGCCAAAGATTTCCGATTGTCTTATTAGTCTTGTTAGCTCATAGGTAGTGTGTAGGAAGTAGCCTATGGATCTGTTTGGATGGTGCCCGCGTTAGCCTTACCAAAATTGGGGCGGTCCAATATTTTGGCGAAGCTTTTTGCCGCCGCGGTTTCGCCCAGGAGCTGGCTGAAAAGTGAACGCAGGAACCAAAATTTTGGCAGGGATCCGGAAAGTTGGTCTCAATCCAAACGAGCGCCCACGCCCGTAGTCAACGCCAAAATTTTGGTTCGGCGATGGCCGGCTACGATCCAAACAAACCCTATATGTTGCTGCCAAAAGTTACTGCAACTTGTATTGCATAGTCCTATTTATGAGATATAAACTAGGTACAACAGCTAGATTTCTAAAGCCTTCTAGAGCTTTTTACTGCTAACCAGGGTTTGCTACTGCCTAAGGCTTATATATGACTAGTACTACTAGAACATACTAGCACCTACAATACTACTAGAACCTGCTGGTCCTATTAGAAGGTACTAGATTAACTCCTAAGCAAGGATTACTCTAACAGTTCTCCTCCTAATCCTTGCTCTTCATGCTTGACTTGATCTAGACCATTCCAATTCTAGAACGTAGATTTTGAAACTTTACTCGCCCAAGTGACTTTGTCAAAATGTCAGCGAGCTGATCTGAAGTATTGATGAAGCTGGCGCTGATGCTTCCATCTTCCAAGCAACCTTTGATGAAGTGATAACGAATATCAATATGTTTGCTGCGCTAATGGAAGACTGGATTTTTGGCTAATGCCAGGGCAGACTAGTTGTCCATCATTAGCTCAACTGTCTCAGTTTTTCTTGCATTAAGTTCTCCAAGAAGTCAAGCCAGCCAAATTCCTTGAGTTGCTGCCATTGTGGCTGCGACATACTATGCCTCACAGGAAGACGGAGAAACCACCCTTTGCTTGAGAGATTGCAAACTCACCAAGCAGTTGTCGAGGAAGAATAGTGTGCCGCTCGTGCTCTTCCTGGTGTCAATGTTGCTGGCTAGGTCACTGTTAGTGTGGCTGCCAAAAGCTACTGCAACTTGTATTGCATTGTCCTATTTATAGGATACAAGCTAGATGCAACAGCTAGATTTCAAAAGACTTCTAGAGCTTTCTACCGCTGACGTTCTACAACTTTTTACTGCTAAGCAGGGTCTGCTACTGCCTAAGGCTTATATATGAATAGTACTAGAACATACTAGCACCTACAATACTAGAACCTGCTAGTCCTACTAGAAGGTACTAGATTAACTCCTAAGCAAAGATTACTCTAAATGTCTTATGTATGTGTCTCCTTACACTCTTCTGCCCTTTTTTTACCCTCTCCTAATTGATCTTATTATTTTTCTGCACATGATTAAGAAAAATTAGTAATGGCCTTAATCAAGATTGGATGTAGTAATACTGAGGGAATGTGAGTTAGTTTGTGGGTGTCTCTGTTACTCTGACGAGTTTATCCCATTCTGCTGCAGTGCTAAGAAAGGACCTGATATCACAATCAAAAGATTTCCCATACCTCATGAGTCTGATTCACAAGGTGAGAAAAACACACTCACTCCTTAAGATTGGTAAGAAGTGTGCTATCAAGCAACTCATCACCACCAATGTTAATTTTCAATGACCATTTGTAGAATCCCCGTATGCATTTAGTTCTGTACTTTTATGGTTGTACCTATTATCATCCTAATATACGTGGTGTGCTACGTACTTATTTCATACGAAGTACATGGGTATGCTATATGAGAATATACGCCTCTCTATCATAATGCTTTTCCATGTTCTAAATTCTGCTCATTCCCCTTCACCAATCTTCTCCATTATAGGCAGCTCAAGGGGAGAGCAAAACAATAAGGGCCAGAAACCTTCCATATGTACTCTCTGTGATCCAGAATGTCAACCAGGTTTGGTCACTTTTAATGTTTGGGTATTGATTGTTGGTCACAGTCCTTGATTGATGTTTTACCCTGTGGCACCAGGACTCAAGGATAAAATATTAAATTGTAAGCATTTTAATGCCCGATGGCCGTATTCTTCTCCTTATGGTGAGTCGTTGCTTTCAGTTTTCCTAATTATTATTAACACATGGTGTCATCAGTCGCTTTACTATGTTGTAATGATCAGGTGATGACGAAAAAATTGAGCTGAGGTCCAATGGTTATCCCTTTCCACTCTGGGAGGATTGTGAGTTTATTTCTTTTGTCTTTTTTTATGTTAGCTCTGTTCTGTCGAACATTTGACTGCTCTTTCTTGCACCCTTCAACTACTGAACCTTTATTGATGTGGCCAGTCCGCAGACGTTTGGTTAATACTTTCGAAGAGGAATTTTGTGAAGATGTGTCAACCAAACTCAAAAGAAAAGTTGCTTCAAATATGCCTCAGAGTGTTGTGGCACTGGCTTCATTCATTCGTAATTGCATTCCCTCTAAGCCCCCACCTACTTTTGGTATCTTTTTCCTATTTTGTCAGTAAATCATGTGAATCATTACTCTTGTAGGCAAAAGAAGATGTTTTGCTTGCACAGGCGTAGTCATAGAATCCAACAAGTCCACAACAAGAGTTTTGACCTCCGCAAGTTTGATTAGAACTCCCAACAACGAAAACATGGTTGATGATAAGTTGAAGGTTCTTACTCTGCTAATAATCGTGTAATTCCCCATTTTATTCATTCATTATTCATTCATTACAACGCTGGTTTAATCTCAACATATCACTCATTGCAGATTGTAGTCTGCCTTCCGGATAATCGACATATCTCAGGGACGTTGCAACATTATAGTCTAAATTATAACATTGCTGTCATCACTATCACGGATTTCTGCTGCACTCAGATTGCACAAATCAATGATAAGGTGCAAATTAAACCTTGTGGAGAAGTAGTGGCTGTAGGGCGTGTCCACAATTCAGGTAAATTAATAGCCACAAGTGGGGTAGTGACTGACAAGACAAGTGAGCTTAGTTGCAAAGAGCTTGTGATCTCTACTTGCAAAATCACCAAGGTATGTTGTGTTTTTTGGTATGGTGGAAATAAACAGTTGCATCAGAATATTAGTAATTAAATCCATCACCACATCTGTGTGGCTTACAAATAATGTCTTCATGTTTGTTACTTCTGCATTTGTGCTAGGCTGGGATTGGAGGGCCTCTTATAGATTTTGCTGGGAATTTAATTGGCATAAACTTCTATGGCTTGGGAGGAACTCCGTACCTACCAATGAATATAATTCTGAAACTCTTGAGGAAGTTTGATGCAGAAGGGTATGCTTTTTTTGCATTTGTGTTAAAATTTGTACAATATGCAATTGTTTTTCATGTGCATAATATTAAAGCTTGATGAGTTTACTTGCCTCGATAATGCGTTTGAAATTCACAAGATTATGTAATGTTGGAAAATGTTACAGTTGAACATTACTTGAAAAAATGTATTCTAAGAAAATCGGTACTTAATTAATCTTGTCAAAATCAGGTGAATTGAGAAGTGGGTTCAATCGTACCTGAAAAATGATCTATAACAGCCGAAAATTGACATGCTTGTAGTTATAATATGGTTGCTATTCAATTTAGCCGTAGACTACAACTTAGTGCTTCTGCATTTTTTTTCCGTCTTCGATGCCAATAAATCCTTTTACCCATTTATGCATTCCCTTTGTGATTGGTTTACCAATTTGCAATATTCTTTATTATTAAAACCAATTTTGGTTTCCCTGTAGGACTGTTGCTATTGACGATCATATCTCGAACAGGTATTGTTTATATTCAGTAACAAGTTGTTAAATTCAGATTTCTTGTGTTTTAACTCTTTAACAGGTGGCCCGTTCCCAAGCCATTTTGGTGCTATCCGACATGGCACGAGGCTAATGAAGAAATAGATCTCGATGAACTTTTAGCCGAAATGCGTGTCCTCTGTTGATGAAATAGATGTAGATAAGCTAAGCTCCCTTGTAGCAGGCCATCGCTTCCGTTGCAGGATTGCCTTTATACAGTGTTGACGATTGTATCATTTTAGGTTGGTTTCAACTAATTAACTAAGCACCAGCATTTTCCTTGCTAATGAGACGAAGCAAAAAAATATTATCGTCCCAAGATATATGACAATAGCATTGAAAATGTAAGATGTACAGAATGCACGCATTGTTAAGAGCACCAGAAATTTTCCGTCTCTCTACCTGACTTTTCTCTTCCTGTCACGCGGAGTGAGCGTGAGTAGGATTCCTCGCTGCCGTGTCTCACTGACAAGACCCCACTCTGATGCCACTGGCTCTGCCTCCACGTGTTGCCTCCACGTGTTGCCGCGACACACCAGAGCATCTCGTTGACATCGCGACCAGGATTCGTCGATGCATAGGTGTTCTTGCGGCACCACCCACGCGGACAACTCGCCCCAGCGACCACGCCGTAGAATCCTCCCAGCTCCAACCATGCCTACTCAAGCTGCTCCACGACGACCATGTCTTCAAGGCCAAGCCCACCTCATGGAGGCAACATCCCCTAGTCAATCACCACGTGAGGCCGGAGGACGACGAGATGGAGGATGTGCCTCCAACCACTTTGAATGGAGGCGCACGTCCATAGCCCCGGTCGCGTCAAAGGCTGACGAGGACTCGTAGTGGTCCCAGCCAGGGCTGGAGGACGTTGTCCAGCTCTCGGCAATGGTGGCGGAGCACGCTGCCTCTCTACCACCACCACCACCATTGCCGCCACACGCGCCACCACATGCAGCATGGGATGGCCAGATGGTCCCACCTCTTCCATATCATGTGCAACCGCCGCAGCAGCCACAGTACGTGTCGCAGCCGCTGGAGGTCCCTGCTTGGGCGCAGCTGTGGACGCCCCCGCCCTTCGTCGACCTCTTCTCCGACGATGAAGAGGACGGCGGCGCTGGAAACTAGGGTATAGATTTTATTTCTAGACTATGTAAATTAGGTTCAGTTTAATGAAATTTCTATCAAATTTAATGTAAATTGCATCCAGCTTAATGAAATTGTTTATCTCCGGTGAGCATGCCAAATAGCTAGCGGACCGAATTGGTGGTGCCGTTGGAACCTGAGGAACAAACGTCGCAAAATTTACTTTTGTGCGCAGATAGAGGGTGGCACTATATTTTGCCTTGTCAGATACACGTGTATATCAATGGCAAAAATCTTAATGCATAATTAGTGCTAACAAATTCTTTTCCATTATAACCAGATATCAATTGTCATTTCATTAAGATATCCCATATTCGAGAGCTTCTTCCTACCCTTATTGTGGACTTTCTTTGAGTTTGCTACCTCACTTTCCCTTTCATGATTCTTGCTCTCACTTGAGAAAAAAGAGAGAAAATCTAGATCTACAATCCTACCAATCCAAAAATCTTGAGTTGACACAAAACCAAAGGGCGAGAGCAAACGGATTAATCACTATAGACAGGGATTTCGCATAGGGAAATTTTATTGTTTGCAAGTGTTGCGTCCTTCCCAGACCAACAACAAGTTGATCTAATAAACTACATATTTACATGTTAACACTTAAACAAACAACATGACATGCATACCTGGACTAGTTCACACAAGTCCATTACGTATGCGACGAGGTGGCTATTTCAGGATTCAAATTTTCAGAGTGCTAGACAGAGGAGCTTCACTTGAGACAATATAGACATGGCCAAACAAGTCACACTAATCAAATTCTGCCCCAAATAATTCCAATATGTCTACCTCCTCCATCACGTCGTGCCATGACGGATAACACCAATACGGCTTAGGCACATGCCACCTGTTAAGATGAATATAAATAAGTTAATGAATAGTGTAAATCTGAATCAACTACATTGTATGCATGGTACTATGGTAGGCTATGCAAAAATCTTGTATATATAAACCAAGTGCACACTCGATATGGTATAATTACCTGTTTGGGTTAGGGACTTCAGTAAAATCAGCGTCAACAGTCCTACAAATAAGACAAAAGTAGTTTTAGCATATAGGAACATCTCCAGATCATGCGACTTTGACAAAATTCATTCATGAAGTGAAAAGCGCAAAATCAAGTTAAGGCTTACGAACCGGCATGAGTTCAAACTAACAGTAATATGAACATGCAAGATATATAAACAAACTACTAAAACCGAGCCCAGATTTAGCCAGTATGAATTCCAGGTAAACTTTTGCTATGCACAGGATACTATCATATGATGCATATGTTCTATCAGACATATTCAGGTTGTAAGCAACAGACAGTTTATTCATATGATGGCCTAATCGCAGTTTATGTAGTTTACCACCATATGCCACTTCTGTTCCAAGGCGTAATGACCAAAGTTCAATTATAATATAAAAATGGTAACAAATATCTTGTGGACGCAAGTGCATTTCACTCAAAGGCCTGAATGTTATGTATGCACATGAAAAACGCTTGTATGCTACAAGACAATCTACATAATTCCAGAAAACATACCCTTCTGCATCAAAATTCGTCAGAAGTTTCAAAATTATATCCTTTGGCATGTATGGAGTTTCTTCCAAGCCATAGAAGTTCATACCAATAAAGTTCCCATTGAAGTCAATAAGAGGCCCTCCAATCCCAGCCTAGCACAAAACAAAGTAATCAGTAGAAATTACGATAATCATAATCTATACACGTATGTTGATGGATTAAGTTTCATCTATTCTGGTGTTACTATTTGTTTCCACCACACATATAAAATATTGTTGAAACTAGCACAGCATACCTTGGTGATTTCACAAGTGGAGATCTTAAGATCATCGCAGTCAAGTTCCCTCTTTTTGTCAAACAATGTCCCACTTGCAGCCATTAATTTGCCTGATTCATAAATTCGCCCTATGGCTATTGCCTCCGAAAGAGTATCAGTTTTCACATTATTGTCGATATTTGCTGTCCGAGTACAGCGAAATTTCTCGATGATGACGACAGCAACATTATAATGCATATTGTAATGTTGCAACGTCCCTGGGACATGTCGTTTATCTGGAAGGCGCACCTCAATCTGCAATTAATGATACGGCAAGGGTAAACCACTATTCAAATGAACAAGTAAAATGGTTTTTTTTTGGCAGATTAACAACCTTTAAGTCATCAGCAACCTTGCTTTCATGGAAACAACTTCTAACCAAACTTCCCGAGGTCAGAACTCTTGTGGTGGACCCGTTGCAGTCTATGGATACACCTGTGCAAGCAAAAAGCCTTGCTCCACCTACAAAAGTAATAATTTCGATCATCAATTAGTGATGAAATATAAAAAAACAATATAATAAAAGTAATAGGCTTATAATGATTATGATTACCACTGAATGAAGCCAATGCGACAACACTTCGAGACATATTTGAAGCTACTCTTTTTGCGAGTTTGCTCCAGATATCTTCACTAAATTGATCCTCAAAATTATAACGCAATTTCATGCCACCTGTAACACAAACATGGCACATTAGTTGAGCGAGTGCTGCAACTAGTAGTCAAATGTGCAATAAAATAGAATAATCGGTGACAAAGAAATAACTAACTCACAATCCTCCAAAACTGGTAAGGGGTAACCACGGGACTTGAACTTGTCTATTCTAGACTCCACTGATACTGCGCAACATGGTAAAGATTGATCACCAATGTGTTAATGATAGTGAATAGAACAGAAAGCAACGACTCACCAAAACCCCAGTCATGCGGCCACCGATAAATTCGGGGCAGCCTCTTCACTAATCTATCCTCGAGTTCTGTTGCCATAGGGACAGGGTGAAGCAATCAGTGACCATATGCGACCAATGATCAACATATAACATTAGAAGTGACCCAACCTGATTGGCATTCTGGATCACATATAGTACATATGGAAGGTTTCAGCTTCTTATTTTTCATCTCCGGGCTCGAACTGCCTAAAATGGAAAAGTTGGCATCAGGAATAAGCAGAATTTAGAACACTGAAAAGTGCTATACGGTTTTCCTTATAAACGGGATCACCCTCTTTCTTCTATCAATGCAATGCCTGGCCCTCTGACAAGGTTCCGTAAAAAAAAAGAATAATGTATGATAGTATGATAAGAAGTACAAGCTGAAAATAAAAATGTGTGCTGCTCCTAAGGACTCCAAAATGATCATCGAAAAATAACATTGATGATGATGAATTGGCCGATAGTGCATACTATAACCGTCTTTAGGGAATGAGCGGGCCTTCCTCACCTTCTAAATCAGACTCGTGAGATTCATGGGACTCTCGTGCCTTGCTTTTGTCCCTGCAGCAGAATGTGATAAACTCATGAGTAAATCCACAAAAGTAAGACATGGATCATATGTATGCATCAAACAAACAAAAAACTATAAAAACTGAGGTGTTAAACAATGGCTCCTAAAAAAAACAATGGCAAGATGGAAAAAAGGGGATTGGACCCAGAAGGACTAAATGAACTCTGACTAGCTAGTTTTAATTTTAAAAAGTATAATACGTTCAACATGGACACCAGTAGACGAGTACATGTAAGTATGTAACTGTAAGACAGGCCAGACAAGACAGGTGGTATGGATGCAAGTGTTAAGGTAACACTGCTACTTGTTGAGCTCAGATGTAGCAAACAACCAATTTGTTATCAAGTCAGATGCTCTTCAATTCAGATCACCTACCAAATGCCGTTATAACCTTATAATCTTGAAACAGCTAATGAGTCATCGTATTGGCGCACATAGTTCAGTGCATACAAACTAGTTGTAAGCTCCAGTAAGGAGACTAACATGGGACAAAAGATCAATGCTCAGACAAAAAGATATAAGCCAATCAGATATGATGTGGCTCAAGCTCAAGTGAGTTCAGAAGGCATACCAGCAGCGCGGAGGTGTAGTCTTAAACCGCGTCAAAAGATCCAGAATTTTATCCCTCGGTAGGAAGGGAGACTCTTCCTTAGCATAGAAGTTCATCCCAACAAAGTCCCCTTTAAAATCGACGAGGGGTCCTCCAACTCCAGTCTAGCAATAAGAATAAAAGTGGAACTCAGACAAGCACATAAATAACTGGCAATGCAGAACAAGGTTTGCTCAAGTTTAAAAAGAACCCCAGTGCATATGGTGGTATATGAAGGCATCATCTATTTATTTCATGCAGAGAAGTAAGAAGAGAAACAAACGGTGCACCATAGTGATTTCACAAGTGGAGACCCCAAGCTCCTCGTGGTAAATCCTCCCCCGATTTTCCGTCAACACCCCGGTGGTGGCCATTAATTTGCCCGAGTTGAAGCAACGCCCTAGCGCAACCACTTCACTACCAATCTTGAACCGCCGCCGACAATCCAGACGTGCCGTGCAAAAAACAAAGAAGGGCTGAACGCTGACAACGGCGACATTGTGTTCCAAGTCGTAGTGCTCCAGCATTCCAATGCAGAGGTAGTTGTTGGGAAGGCGCACTTCGATCTGTAGTAAGAACGTTAAAGCAGCAGGAGATGCATAAACACACACACATCAATTAGGAGGATGATTACCATGATCACAGATAAGCAAGGTACAGAGTATAGAAAAATTGGTATCACCAACCCTCAAATCGTGCAAGATCTTGCTGTCATCATCGATAGATCTAACCAGGCTCAACGAGGTCACAAAGCTTGTGCTAGCTTCATTGCTCTTTATGATCACGCCAGTGCACGCGAAGAACAACGAACTTCCTACATGCACAAGATTGTAATTCCAATCATGATCACTACTAGCGATGATTAGATGCAGAAATTCGCAATGAACTTCCTGCACAAGATTGCAATCTCAACCACTATCGACTATTGATGATTATAGATGTGAGAATCTGCAACTAATTAAAGCCAACTAACCTATGTGGCCACCAGGGTGGAACGAAGCGAGCGATATGATGCTGTCATCTATGTGCTCTGCGACCTCCTTGCTGAGTAGGCGCCAAACGCCTTCGCCGGACTCGCTCCCGCTTCCAAACTCCTCCTCGTGGGCATTGACCCGGTCCAAATTTTCTGGCGCATTATGAAGCATATAAACTACATAAAACATGGCAATGTAGAGAAGGAAAGTGGTGAGATCGGAATCGATGCCTCACCGCTAGGTACGCAGATTTTCAGCCTTTTGCCGCGTCGCGGGATAAGCATCTTCTTCCCGACCGGCCTAGAGAAAAAGCAGGAAATTCATTACTCACTACTTACTACCTCTGGTTAAAATAGCGGGCTATAGCCGATAGCCGCGACAATTTTTGAAGCTATGAAGGGCTATAGCCGGTCTATAATGGGCTCAAGCCATATAGCCAATTTGGTAAATAATGAAAAAATAGTAGCATATATATATATATATAAATATATGAATAAATAAATATATATATATATATCAATAATTCACAAATTCATAACATAATAACATCTTCACATAGCACTTGGCCTGTACATGCACTACTTACCCTTACAAAAATAAATAAAAATATGCAGTGAGGAAACTCAGTGAGTGCTTCAAAAAATAAGATCTTCACATAAGAGATACACATAATCAAGAAATAGTACACACAGATAAATATACATAGTTTTGTCCAAATATTACAATATCATTATGTGGTTCAGGACATAATCTATAAATTACATAACTAGATCAAGGTCTTCACAGATACAACAAGTTAACAACAGCTTCACAGTAAGATATGCATGCAATCAATCTGGGTCAGCTAAAAAGCATCGGAGAGAATGTCATCATCGCGGCGAGGAGAGCTTGAGAACCTCGCCACCTCCATGTTTAGCAGCGTGGTGACTAGATTGAGCACCTCCAGCAGCGGGGACGTCTGGTTTCATGGGCGACGACGCGCCGCCATGGTCGGCTCTGGTAGCCTCGTGTCCTGCCTAGTTTGAGACAAGGGACGGGGATTTTTGTCGCTAGGGTTAGCTTGGTGGCTATTTTGCCGAGCAAATGGGCCGCCCTACTGAAATTTCCGGTCCAAAACTTTTGGGCTCGTGGAGCGAGAAGTTAGCAACTATGGAGCTAAATAGACTTAGTCGGGCTATTAGCGGCTATTTCTGTTTCAGCCTTTGAAGCCTCGATCTAGCTATATTTTAAACAGAGTTTGGTACTAGATCATCAGCAGTGCTACAAAACATTGCAAAGCAGTTGGTGCACGTACGTACTAGATACGTTTCTGCAACTTGAACACCTGCTGGTATGTACGAAATTAAGCCGCGCGTGAACGTAGTCGGCATGCGCATGTGCGCGATTAGACGAGATCGAGAGTATTAGCCCGTACTTGCGGCAAAAACCTAAAATTTCTAGATTGGTGATTATAGCGAGGAAAGAGCGTAAACTGCTAGCTAGGGTTACGTACCAGGCGTGTTGATCGCGGCGGCGGAGCTGGGGAGCAGATAATGGAGGAGGGCGCTCGGTCGGAGAGAGCGTCGGGGGTGAGGAGGGTGGAACCCTTTTTCCGGCGGGAGGCGCCGCTCGCGCGCGTTACAGAGCGATTCGCTTACCAGGCTGTGATGGCAGTTTGAGAAGCCCCCGATGGTGAGGTGCCTGCAAAGCTACTTTAAAAGGTAGTACGTACTGTATTTGTTTTCTTTTCAAGTCTTATATACTGTTTTTTCAGGAACCGTGACCCAGCCGACACAGAAGCCGGCATTGAGTCGCATGACACATAGTGCAATGGCATGATGATCATCTTCCGGTTCTAAGCCACAGATTGCACATGTTGGATCCACAGTAGAGATGCGCCCCTCCTTCACTGCCAAGGAACGAGTTGATGCTCGCCAAGCAAATATTCGCAGCTTTTGTGGGACTTTTGCTTGCCAAACCAGACTCGACACCTTGCGATCGCGCGCCATGGATTGGTCGTGTGAGCTCGATCATGATCTGGTTTTTGACGTAAATTTTGGTTTTGGTTGATCCTTCAATTGCTTGCTAGAGGTGGAGGGGGGAGGAGATGAACCGTGAGGTGGAGGAGGAGAATGGGGAAGAGCAAGGCGGCATTGGAGTTGGCAATGAAAGAGATCGAGCTGAAGGAGGAGAAGATTTTATAGCTACAAAATCTGAGAATGTAGGTTCTCGTCACATCTTACCTAAATTGTAGAACAGGGCTACTTTCTGTCTTTTGAGAGTTCTGAATTTTACATGAACTCCAGGCTATCATTTTACAAATCAGCATCAGTATCAGAAATTCTAGAAAGTTTAAATGCGTACCGCAATCGCGGCTGAGAAGGTCTGAAATACAGTTTTACATTTGTATAGATCATGTACATCATATGCTCAAGATTCAGTAACAGAGAGAGCTGCCTTTCTTAGAGCACGTCTAACAGACCCCCTATTTTCCTGCCCCGTAAAACGCGAGTAGAGAGCCCTGTATCAAAAAATGCTCATGCAAGAACCATTTCGTCTAACAGACCCCGTATTTCACCCCGTATGTTTGAAAATTGCAAACCCCGGAAAAATTCTTCGATTGTTCATCATGTTCATAGATAAATCATAGATAGAGATTTTACAAAATTGCGCGATCCTACCTGATCGCGACTTCTACGAAGCGACCTATTCGTCGAGGATGACGATTGTCGCATTGCCGACGGCCTCCCGCGCCTCCATCTCCTCCACGGCGGCGATGGCCTGCGCCGCCTTGTCTTCCTCCGCCCGAGCCTTGTCGGCGGCATCCTTCATGGACGCGGCCACCTCCTGCAAGTAGAGGGGGTCCTCCCCCTCCTCCGTTTCCTCTTCCTCCTCGCCGGCTCGCGGCGCTCCTCCGCCGCTGGTGCTCTTCTCCCATGCCGCCTTCCACGCACGCTGCTGCTCCCAATCCCTCCGCCATTTGTCGAAATCGCCGCCGCTCATCGGCTTGAGCGGCGGATCGGCCTTGTAGTAGTGCCTGCCCACCGCGAACTCGCGGAGCTTCGGAGGCACGTAGAGGGCGCCAGCGTACTTGCACGCCGCACGCCGACTCCCGTCTGCGGAGAGCTTGCAGTGGCGCTGCCACGCCTCCTCGAGCGTGTCCGGCGAGCGGGATCGCTTTGATCCGGAGGCGGGCGACAAGCTACTCCTCCATCGTGCGGACATGGCCGGCGGCAGTGCAAATGCTGCGGCGTGCGGCTGCGAATTGCTCGCCGGAGTGTGTGCGGGGAGGCGGCGGCGCACGGCGATGCTAGGGTTGCGAGTGAGGGATCCCCTCACTCGCACCTACACCCTGTATTTGTAGGGGGCGGCGGGGTGGGTTTGATGGGCCCCGTATTTCGCCGATACGGGCCGACCCGAATACGGGGCCTGCTAGATGGCCCAAAATGCCCTCATCCCCTATACCGCCGAAATTATACACGTTTTGAGGAGCCTGCAGAACAGGTCACTCTTTCAGAGTGCCGTATTTTTACCTGAACTTTATTCAGATGGTCGTTTAAAAATCAATACCGATATCAGTAGTTGTAAGAAGAAAATATACTGATAGTAAGTATATTCGGCTGAAAAAGGCACCAACTGCATTTTCACAGCCACGTATTTCAGTATAGATCATGGACAGCATATGATCATAGAGACAGTAAAGAAAAAAAGCAGAGGTAAACTTGTCCTGCTTAGAGCAACTCTAACAGAAAAATTCCGGCGAGTTTACGGGTTCGGGCCGAAATAGGCCCAGAATAGAGCCCGAACTCACGGCACGGCCTGTAAACAAAGTTCGGGGCACCGAGAAAATCGACGGCCTCCCCGTATTTATACAGGGCACGGGGGCAAGTTGGGTTCCAAAACCTACTCCCCCGTCGCCGCTGCCGCCGCTCCGCTCCACCTCCGATGAGCAATTCCGTCGCCTTCTTCGTGTCTTTCGGTCCGCCGCCACTACCCCTCCCTCCGCAATGGCGCGCGTAAGACGAGCCGGTAGAGGAGGGGGCCGAATCGGCGGCGGGAAGTCGCCACCGCGTCCACCGGGTGTGCGGTCGGAGGCGGACTGCACGAGGTGGGCGCGCTCCGACTGAGCTTGGAAGCGGGCGACACGCAAGTGGCCGCATAGGTTCGCGCGAAGGGGAAGCAGAGGTGCCCGCCGCTGCCGGCGCTTCCGCCGCACGCGCGACGGCAACGACGAAGACGACGTAGATGGGCCGCCTCTCACCCGCGGGAGCTCAGCGGAGGCGGCGCCGTTCGAGGTGGCCGCGCTTGTCCTGGCATAGGCGTCGCCGGCGCGGAAAAACCCTCCTCCGTCGCAAGAACAGCCCCGGTGACAATCCCGGGGCTAATTTCGTGGTTTTACTACTCAAATTAGCGAGGCGGAGTAGGTTTAGCGAAGTATTTTGAGCAGTATCTGTAAATTATGTTCGAATGTAGCTCGATCGGAGCAAGATTTGGTTTCATTTCGCATGATCGTCGGAGAAAATTTTCCCGCGACTTTTGATTCCGTTTTTCAGTTCGCGTTCTCGGGGGAGAGACGTTTTGGAACATGGGTTCAGATGATCTTTTTATCTGCACCGCTTGTTTGCATGTGGGGATTCATGTCAGCAGAGTTCCATGTGCAGATACGGCGTGCGAAAAATCGTGGTACAGAACAAATACGGTAGGCAATAATGGCGGTGGGCCTGCGTATACGGACGGACGTGTGCCCGCGCCGGCTCTTGGTGGCTCGCCGCGTGGATGCCGAGCTGGACCAGTGGGACATGTTAATCATGTGTTGGAGGACCGTGGTCCAGGATTCGGGTAGACCCCGAATAAATGAAATTTCCCTTCTCCTGCTTTCTTCTTCGCGTGCGGCAGCCGGGACGATTTTGACCAGGAGAGAGGCCGCGTGCTCCCCTCGCCTCCCCTCCTCCTGTGTCCATCCTCTCGACGGCGGCCGGGGGCAGATTCTCGAGTGGGCTTCACTTCTTCTTGTTCGCCGCCGGGAGAGAGACGGACTGCGCAGCCATGGATTTCCCACTGGATCCGGTTAGCAGGTGCGCGGTTTTTTGTTTTTGTTTGGCGGGGTGCGTGGTGTGTGAATCGTAGATTGATTCTAATGAAAAAAATTCGGAACCAAATCGCAGCCTGCCCATATACGATGCGTCCCCGGCTGAGGCAGCACTGGGGAGTTTGCAAGGCAGGGATTGCGTCAGTAGCAATGCAGGCCCGGCGGCGGCGGGTGTGACCGACTGACCGTGCTGGGGGACCTCCTGGAGGGGACGAGTGTGGGCGATCTTGCAAGCGGACTGGATGGCGCGGATGGCCCTGTGCCTGCAGATTCCGCGGAGTCAACCGGACAGGGCAATCCTCAGTCGCCTGGCTGGACGAAGAGGTAAGCATTTTGTAAATTCAGCTGTAGTTCTTCATCCCTGATAATGATCGTGTGCGAGAATTCGTTTTGGCAGTTTGTTGAACTACGTTTAGTTAACTGAACTTCGCTTATTTTCTGAATTAAACGGCAGCGTGTACCGCTACCGCACCAGTAGCACATGGCGCTTCGTAGCAGTTCCAGTTGCATGGCACTTGATAACTGGGACTTGTATAGTTTTCTGAATTAAACGGTGGCGTGTACCGCATCAGAACACAACAACTGGTTGTTGGTTTTGCATTTCAGTGAGCGTTAAGAGAATAAACCTTCCAATGTGTCTTGGTAATCACCTGAGAGCAGCTTGGATTTTTAGTTATCTTTTTTTTTTTGTGTGTGATTTGTGAAACGCCTGATGGCCAAAAAACTTTGTAATAACAAAACATGAGAGAAAAAATGATGCGCCTTTTTTGCTCATGTTACTCTCTGTCTCTGCTTGTGTTTTATTCAGTAAGTGGATAGTTTGTGGTATGACTTGGCTTGCGTGTGATAGCTCGTAAGCTGGCGGACAGCAGTTGGAAACTATGTTGTCTAAGGAAAGAACTATGTTTTGCAGGTCTGTGTCGGGCGTGCACCACCAGATAAAACTCGCTGGGCGGAGCGGCAAAGCGCATTGGAGAAATCTGTCAGATGTTTCGTAGAAAAGTCATTGATCCGGGTACAACTTTTGACTCGATAGGCGAGGCATAAGATTTCTACAATCTTTATTCCTGGGAACATGGATTTGGGATCATGTATGGAAAGAGCTGGTTAAATAATTTGGAGAAGACGAAATGCATGCAGGATATAGTCTGTGGGTGCTCGGTGAGTATCTATATCGACCACTGTGAATTTGATGCTTGTTTTTTTCTCAATTAGAAAAATCCGTGATGTACATTTGACTTTTTGTATCCTGCTATAGGGGAAGCCAACAGGCGAAAATACTAGGTCTTGTCGTTGTGAATGCCCTGCGATGATTCGGCTGTTGAGATCTGCAGACAACGGTTGGTATATCGCTGAACATCGGGTGAATCACAACCATGTGCTGACAAAAACGTGGGGTGAGACAACATTCTGGCGTTTCCAAAATGATCCAGGGGGAACCGCAATATGCCTATCTATTTTTAGGGAAAGGTATGAATCATGGGGGAGGCTAATTTACTGATTGTGCAACAGAAACGTAATATGCCTATCTATGCGCCGTATCCAGCTGAGGCAACAGTGCTGAATCTGCAAGGGGAGGACTCGGTCAGCAGAACGCTGGTCCGGTGGCGGCAGGTGTGGCCGTGCTTGGGAACCTGATGGACAGGAATGGTGTGGGCAATGGAGCTGCATGGCTGGCCTGGAGAGGTACCATTGGCCGCTGATTCCGCGGAATCAACTCGGCAGGACAATCAACAAACGCCGGGTTCTGAATAATTGTGTAGTTGTGTGGACCATGTTCTGAAATGTCAGGACAATCCGCGTCCTAATATTTCCTTTTTGTGTGTCCGGCTGTATCATCGAATCTGTGGGGATGTGAGGGAATGATTTAGATTTGAAATAGTTTGGATTCCTTAGCAAATGTAAGTAAGGTGCCTGGGTTCCGTTACAGTTGACGAAGAACATTGTGTGTGTCCACTCCTGTGAACACAATAAGTAATGAAAATGTTAGCTCGTAACTAGGTGTGAATGTAAATTGTTCCGACAAAAATTTGGTTTATTTTGTAACATCGAAAAACTGAAAAATGTGAGATGAATTAGTTTGCTTTGTGCGGACAAGTTGAGGTGCCATTGCGCGGGCTGGGGCCGTGGGGCGGCGCGTACAAAATTCTCCATTTATTCTTCATTTGGGGATGCTGTTTTCCACCGACCCCTCCTAGTTCTCAAAAAATTGAAATATAAAAACATTTTTTAAAAAATTTAAACGAATTTAGACTAGTTTATACAAAAGTGACTAGAATTTGAACTAAAAACTTCAAAAAAAAAAAACTAGCGGTGTCCCCGAAAGGCGCTGTAGTTGAGGTTGTCCACGTCATCGCTACCGTCGTCCTTGTCGGAGAAGCCGAAGGACCAGTCGTCCTCCTCCTTTGGTGCCGGCGGCTGAGAAGGACGGGCGAGGTCTACGAAGTTCTCGTCGTGGTCCATGGCGCACCACACCTCGGACTGCCGCTGGTTAAGCGTGATCTGCCGGTAGTCTTCCTCAACGGACCGGCCGACGTTGAGGTGTTGCCCCATGAACTCCGGGCCGTCGCCGCCACAGAAGGCCGCCTCCGCCTACATCTCCCACCATTCCTTCCTCGTCGGCGGAGGCGGTGGTGAGTCAGCATCGTCCTCCTCCTTGGGGCGGCGGTGTTGAAGTGACCCCGATGGCCGTCGGTCGTCGTGGATGACAACGCAGCCCGAAGGAGGCGGATACGCGGCTAAGCGCGTGCGGCCACACCCGGAGCATGAGTGGCCCGATGTTGTCCTTGTTGGTGGCCTCTGTAGCGGCGGGGCCTTCGGCGCCATGCTTTGCGCCTAGGGGTAGAAGAGCGACAGGCGCATGGGGTCGATGTCGTGGATGCGCGAGCGGTAGCCGTACTCCGCCAGGTTCACGCCGATGTCACGGCCTTGCCACCAGCCTCGGGGGCCGATGTCGCACTCGTCTTGGAAACGTCGCGTCCACGCCGGGCTTTTTTGCGCGTTGCTCGGCTGGCTTCGCTCGGCCGTCGTCATGTGCAGCCGCCTATCGGTGATGAGGGCGCGCATCTCCGATCCAAGCGGTGGTGGCACAACATAACCGACGTTGGAGAGGTGCCACCCGTGCGGCAGCTTGAACTCCAGCGGTACCGGGATGCACGACCAGTAGAGGACGTCGGCTCATCGAGGCTCAGCTGCAGCGACCGAAGCCCGCTGCCGTTGGCCTCCGCGTTGTGCGCCATCGCGAGGTGGTGGTGGATGTGTCGCGCTGCGTCCGAGATTGGTGGCGGCGCCTAGGGTTGGACCACGGGGGAGAAGAACAACATGTCGCTGGGTTTTTAAAGGCGGCAGACATGCACTGAAGGCGCGTGGGGGAGGTGGGGGGACGCCGCATGGCAAGTTGCCTCCTCGCCGTCACCGCCATCCTTGTCACCGCCTCGGTTTCTGAGCGAAGCGACTACCGTCCAGCACGCGTCGTTTTTAACGTGACCCGTCGCCTTCTTTCATTGTCAAGGCGGTCCCACCTACGAAAACGGCAGAGCCACTTGGCACTGGCGCGCCTGATTCACGCCCTTTGCCAAGTGGTCGGCACGGGATTACCGACAATTCTATTGGGCTCGAACCCGCGTCGATGCTTTTTAGAACGTGACGGTGTGAGCCAGAAAATAGCGCCGGTCCTTAAATAGCTATCGGGGCTGGCTGCCACTGGAGATGCTCTTACCAGTAGCAAATTATGGATCTGCGCAAAACAATTTTTGCCGCTAGCTCCTGGAAGGATTGTTGCGAGCGAAACATATCTGTCAGCGAACGGTGATTGAACAAGTCGTTGAAAGTTCAGCCAGCAAATAATTCAGCAGGAAATCACGGTCCGGTGTCCAGCAATCAGGTCTAGGATGTTGCCTCTCCATTTGTACCGTGCATGTCGCAACGGAAAAATGCAATAAATGTGTTTCAGTTGGTGGGCCACCTTACTATTCCTAATTCTGGCTGCAGCTGAAAATCTTTACTATTAAATGAGAGTTGGTCGTTTGACACTCAACGCACTTTGGTGGTCGTCATTGAAAGCATCATGTCCGTTCAATTTTGTGTAGACAAAAAGAACCGTCCGATCCCGTGCTGTCCTCCGCTTATGAAAAATTACCCGCTGATGCCATTCGTAATGCACACCCGAGTCTGCTCATACGGATCTGCCATTTTGGATCCGATCGACCCACGGTCGTCTTTCTCTCCTCTAGGTCATGCCATAGCATGGCCGCCGCCGCCACCCCCGCCCCCGCCTCCGTTCTCTTCTACCAGGTCTCCCCTCGTCCATGTTGAAGCTATGACCTCCTCTCCCCATTCAGCCCGGTGGCGCCACTCTTCCATGTACGTCTCCATCGCCTGACGCCGCCTCGTTTGAAGGTCGCGGCCGCTGTCTCCGATGAAGCCCGCCGCCTCCCGTATAGGACTGCACCACCTCCCCCTCCAGAGCCATGTTCTCTCCCGTCCAGGTCCCTATCGCCATCTTCCCTTTCCAAGATCTGAGATTGACGATGAGGCGAAGGTTCCGTTCTGCATCGTCTTTCATAGGCGCTCATGATCCCCTCCATGGTACGTAGTGATGCCATTCATTTCCCCACCCTATTTTTATAACCAGCAAAGTAATTATGTCGCTTCCACTAAAATAGGTTTGATGAAGGTCAATTTAGTATAAATTCGGCTGACATTTAATTTGGATCAGATAACTCTTCGATTTAATGATGTATTTTTCAAATTGTATATGTATGGTTTGTCAAAAAAAAGTATGTTCCAGCTAGCTTCATAATGGAGGAACCAACAAATTTGGACTCATGGTTCAGCATCAGGGAGGAGGAAAACGTCAAAGCTTCACTTACGTATGTACTAGCTTATATTGCAGGACGTCAAAGCTTCACTTATGTATGTAGCTTATATTGTAGGACTAAAATTTGCTTATGTATCGACCTCTGCAAGGGAAGATTGCAGGTATAGGTCCTTGCAGTTATGGTGTGCTCCAGCACCTACATGCGGGAAAGGCGGATAAGCGGCCAGAGGGAGATGAGATAAAAGAAAGCCAGAATTGGTTCAACTTCGACGACCCCATCTACCCACAGCAGGTTGTAGTCCCACACCTGTCTAATGGGATCAAGCGAGTGTGTCCGTTACAATTCCCAACGCTAAGAGTTCAACAGTTCTTGAGTTTGCAATTTGGTGCCGTCCTCTAAAACTTTCTCAAGATTGTTAACCAGTTTTCTTGTATGAATCTTTGCCTTATTTCTAAAATTTCTTATAGGAGGAGGAACTCATGGGGAGAGAAAACGAGGATTTAAAAGTCAGGAGGGAGATCTTATGGGATATTTCAAGTTTCAACTTGTTACCAAATGTATTATCCCACAAAAAGCTGCACTTCAGGTTTGATCTTCTATCATTCTATTCATACTTCAGTAGTGCTCGTGTTCTCTTGCTGTCGAGATAAGGCTGTGTGCCTAGCGTATGTCTTGGTTGTAAGCTCTATGTTAGGTCTAGAACTTTCTTGATTTATTTGGTGATTTTTCTTTGTTACTGATTTTCATGATCCTTGCGTTTGTTGTAGGTCATAAACGATTATTATGATTTCTTTTTCATTTAAAGAGTTCACACCAGACAATTTAGCTATTTGACCATTTTTACAAGAATTTGTGCCCGATGATGTTATAGCAATTTAGCTTATTCCAATCAGAGGCATTGTGATCTCTACTCTCATGCAAGATCGAATTGTTTGAAATAATGCATGGAGCTTTGGGTGAAGAAGAGAAGGGGTATCCAACGAGAGCTGTTCTCCTAAGTGATCTGAGTTTGTCATGTACTTGGAATCAAGTTGGATAAAAATAATATTGTTGATTGGCAGTTCTGATTTTTTTTAATCATCATGCAGGGTTAGAAATTTCCAATTTCTTGAAAACAACCTGAGGCACAACAATATTGTTGTATACAGAATCATGTCTAATAGTCAATGTGATGGAAGAATTCATAATTGTGTTGTCATCCGCAAATATGACCCGGCTTCCTCTGTTTCGTTGTGCTACTGCAGAGTGTGTGGTGCAGGAGAATATTGGTTTTCTATGGGAGATGGGAATTCCAAATATGGGGTCTAGGCAGCCGACGGCCTGAGTGTGATCTTGTAGCTGTCTATAGAATTCTTTTTTTATCCGAATGACTAATATACTGCAATCCAAGCTCTTTTCCAGGTTTTAACATTCAAAATTAAGCAAAGGTGTATTATTTTGTTCTTACATATGACATTGAATAAGTCCAGCATATAAATCTCTTATTTTATGCACGTGAAATTCAAACAATAGTAGCAGCAAGCACTGTTACATTTATTCTCTTAATTTTGCATGCCATGAAAGTCAGGGGGTTTATAATACTTAGATTGCACTGCTATTTGAGTGAGAAAAAAATTTGAAGTTTTATTTTGGGAAAAACAGTTTTAGAAGTTTTATACAACTCACATGACTTTATTTGGAGAGCATGAAGATACCTTACAGATTTTTTATGCCACCTTCATCAAAGAATGTCTTCAGTGACAAATGTTGATATTTGGTTATCCATAACTGAATTATGCTTTCACATGTGCTCGTTTGGCTTGGACCTTATTTCATTTGTAGGCTCCAACTATAGTTCACTAAGTCAGCTTTATCAATTTCAGGGAAATTTGTGCTGCCCTATTAGCTTGACTTTCAGGGACTGTGATGGAGGTCTCTCAGAGAATAGTATCGTAATGGATAGTAGGTTAAGTTCGTAGGATCATCAAGGTAAGTGGCACATACATCTTCTAATGTAAGTGAGCATAGTTCTCTCGCCGACTAATGAAATTTGTAATGTTCTACTGATTAGCCGTTTACCTGAAACTAGGATGCTTTCTAAGTCTGTAGTTAGTGGGTCCTCTTGTTTGGCCGCGGTGGTGGATAAAGGTACTGATAATTGTTTTGTACTACCTGACACCGTGCCATCTCGCAACATGCAGTTTCTTCTAGGAAAGGGCTTTAGTTACATCCAAGTGATCGAAGCCTACAACATATTTGGCAAGGACTCAGCAATCCCTGGAAAGGAAAGGCTGCTGGGTGATGCATGCACCTTTCTTGAGGTGGCAGAGAAAGAGTTCATTAGACAGGAATCATACAAAATAATGATATAGCCTTTGTGAGTTGAGATACCAATGTAAGGCGTCATTGTTGAGAGAAAATTATGAATAAAATATACTCTCGAAATTTGCTACCTTATATGCTACCCAGTGTCTAAATGGTTGTTGTAGATCTGTTGAAAACACAAACACATCTAGAAAAACAGGAAAATAGAAGATTTCATAATCGAGTGTATATGATTAAATGAAGATGAATATATAATACATGTACTGCAATAAGCAAAGCATGTGCAAAAGTGAAATTAGGATGTATGCAGAGATTATGTTCAATAAATGCTTTGGCTTGAATATTAGCTCCTTATTTTCCTTTTGTTTATGTTCATAAAGGTTTTAGTAGTTCTTTCAGTTAATAAAGTTATCTTCTGTAAAATTAATCTAAGTTAGTGTGTGGTTGTTAGAGGGTTAAAATAAAAGATTAGGAGAATATTTTTTGTCAAGGGATTTCTTTCTGCATGGATTAGCTTAATCCTATGTCGGGAGTTGTTTTATGAGGTGAACTATCGGCTCTCATGTTATGCTTTACACAGTTTAGTTAAGATATCCGACATCTAAAATATTTTTAATTGGTATTTTTGGCCTATTATATGAAAGTGTTATGCATTTTATTTATCTTCCAGCAATAGTATCTTCATCCTTATGTTACTTTGGAGTGAAGGATAAAAGGTTAGTCATGTTGCTCTGGAAAATGACGTGTGCTTGTCTATATAACATTTCCTTGTTTTGGAAACCGGGTTGTAGATAGAAAACAATGCAATATCCATCACCACCTGTATTTTTTTGTCGTATGTATATGCCAGATACATTTGGTTAGAGAATATGCGAGAATACAAGAACAAGCAAAAAATAATCACGAAAATAATATTATGAAACCGCCAAAATAGTACATACAAAAGTCTAACTAAAACTCCAAAAAGCAAGAGAATAATAAGATAATACTCCCTTGGTTCACAAATGTAAGACCTTATAGATATTTTAAAGTGAACTAGGTATGGATCAAAATAAGTGAATCTATCTAAATACTAAAATTACACTAGATACGGATAAAAATAAACAATTTTTAAAAAGCTAAAACATCCTACATTAGTAGATGGATGGAGTATTAAAATTTACCAAAGACAAAAGTTGATTTTCTATGTTGAATTTGCTTTTTTATTCAATTTTATCGGTAATTTATAACCACGTGGTACATAAAAAAAATTGAGAACCCGTAGCAACGCACGGGCATTCAACTAGTACAACACAAAATACACCTACCAGCACCCATCTGGCAGCAATTGATTGGCGCAAATATAGGGAGCATCTGGACCTGAGTTCCGTTTTGAGTTTCCCGCGTTCTCGGTTTCTATTCTGCGCGGCGACATATCGAAACTGAAAAAAATTCGGGAGACGGAACTCCGAGTTTCCGGTTCAAAAAAATAGGGACCCTGCTAGAGATGCTCTAAGTAGGCCAAAGCCCAGGGCCCGGCCCAGTCTCCCCCTCCCAATCCCCTCTTCTTCCTCCTTCTTCCTCTCCAGCTCCTCCCCTGCCACCCACCCCACGACCAGCCTAGGGTTCCGATCCGCATCTCGCCAGCCGCCGCCGCCGTCGCCGCCATGGACGAGTAAGCACGCGCGCACCTCTTCCCCCACTCCCCATCCATCTCCCTACTCCCCTCCGACGCTAACCCCCTCTCCGATCTCTCGCAGCTTCTACGACGAGGACGGCGAGCAGCTCATGGACCCGGACGCGCGGGACCCCTCCCCCTCCCCGGAGCCGCAGCCGCAGCCCTACGACGACCTCGAGGACGACCTCGGCGACGCCGACGTCAACGACGCCGGCTGGAACCGCGACCGCTCGCCTACCCCCGTCCACGGCGACGGCGACGGCGCCGGGTCCTCCGCCAGGCCCCGCAAGCGCCTCCTCAAGAAGGGCGGCAAGGGGGACTCCGGCGGCGCCGGCGGTACGCCCGCGGACGAGCTCGAGGACTGGGGCGCGGACGGGCTGCCGGACCCGGACGCGGCGGGGAAAAGGAAGGGGTCGTCCAGCCTCAGGGACCTCGCCAAGGGCGGGAGCGGCGGCAAGGAGAGGCACGAGAAGAAGCGGAGGAAGGAGGATAGGGGCGGCATGGTCAGGGAGAAGAGGGGCTCGGGGTCGTCATCCGGCGGGAAGGGCGGCGGTGGTGGTGGTGGCGGGGAGGATGATGAAGGGGAGAGGGAGATCCGGGAGCTCTGGGATACCATCGCCGGGGAAGGCGGCTCAGAGGTAACCACCCTTGCTCCCAATCTTCTTTTACATGATGCAGGATCGCGTACGTTGCAGTAGGAAAAACCACTCTTGTTTGCTGTTAATTCTCACGAGATCGGGTTCCAAGGGTTCTTGGTCAATTTTGATTATACTACTGGCTGTGTGAGTGATGGTTCTATCGGTTGAACATGATTTAATTGGGGTTGTTTCTGAGTTAAAAAAAAACTTAAAATGCTTGCTTAACTTTGACGAATCAGCTGTGCATAGGCAAGGCATCTTTTCTGGGTCCATCACCATGCCACGTTTCTGCTTAGGATAGCAAACTGTTCTCCTTGATCTGTTCTGATGCTACTGGATGCCAAGACTGTTTTTTCAACTGCTGCTCTGGTGCTACTACTTTGGAACGCTGTTCAAATAATGTCTTTCAATGATGCTTGCTTGCTAATCTCGTACTCATGCCATGATAGTTGAGTTCATTTTCGCCCCATTTTTAGTGAGACAGCCTTGGGCAACTTAACTAACTGCGCCAACATTTTATTCTCAAGTGAATTCTACATGCTGATTTTGTTTTTTCAAATGGTGCTTTCTTTGCTAATCTCTTACTCATGCATGCTATGACAATTGAGTTCGTCTTTGCTCCATTATGTAAGCATAGCCTTGGACAAATGAACTGACTGATTCTCACGGAACAGGATGATCAAGAAGGTGTTAGAACTCTAGATGATGATAACTTCATCGATGATACTGGGGTTGATCCAGCTGACCGTTATGACAATGATAATGATGGCCACTCTCCTCGACATTATGCACAGGTGCTCGTACTAAATTGCTCATGTGCCATTTGTAATTCTGTCACTTCCATTTTTTTTTTGGACAAATTATCACAAGGGTCAAATATCAAACGTCTCATTAGTTCTAGGTGATTCCCACCATTAACAAAATTGCTCTAAACCAAGTGTATTACTAATGAAATGAGAAGATAATGAATATGCCATATAATATTGTGTTCTTTACTGAAGTCATCCCTTCAATGGGCTTATAATGTGACTTCTGAGCTGGGAAGATTATTGAACCCCTCTTTGAATAGTTGAATATACATATGGTCATGTGCTATAATTCATTTAAGGAGTGCTGGTATTCAGTTAGAAGAATGATGTTTAGTATACTATAGACCTGATATGTAATGGCATAACCCTGTGGGAATATATATGGAGTAGTAGTTTCAGGCAGTATAGGGGCCTTGCTCTCTTCCCAATAAAAATGACATGCTTTACATTTCATATGAGTTATTAGTGAATATTGTATTGATCCTATATTTGTTTCTTGCTTGTGTAAGCACGATGTGAAATTCTTACTTTTATTATAGGCAGAGGAAGCTGAAGAGGATGATGAAATTGAGCGGCTCTTTAGTAGTAAGAAAAAGAAGAAGAATGATCGGCCACGAGCAGATATTGGTCTTATCGTTGAGCAGTTCATTGCTGAGTTCGAAGTAGCATCTGAAGAAGATGCAAACCTAAATAGGCAATCCAAACCGGCCATTAACAAACTTATGAAGCTTCCACTGCTCATAGAGGTTCTCTCAAAGTAAGATATTTGTATGTAGGCATTACTGGCATCAAAACTTCTCTAGTGAATCCATTTCCTGTCTATTGCAGCTAGTTCTGATTATTATCATTTGTGTATGACTCCTTGCAGGAAGAATCTCCAGCAGGAATTCCTTGATCATGGAATTCTCACTCTTCTGAAAAACTGGCTTGAACCTTTACCTGATGGAAGCATGCCGAATATGAATATTCGAACTGCTGTACTGAAGTTACTATCTGATGTAGGCGAAATATTTTTTCCCTTCTGAAGTGTGGAATCACATTATTTGTAGCATAGAAGCACTGCTTTACTTCTGGACCTACTTTCTTATTGAATGTTTCTGTCTATTTACACAGTTCCCAATTGATCTTGAACAATTCGACAGAAGAGAGCAGCTTAAGAAAAGTGGCCTGGGAAAGGTAATGCTTAGAAAAAAATTGCATTCTGGATGGTTCTTGCAGATTATCTACAATGTACTTAACTGCCAACTGTATCTCATTATTGATATGCAGGTTATCATGTTTTTGTCAAAATCTGATGAGGAGACTACTTCGAATAGAAAATTAGCCAAGGAACTGGTTGATAAATGGGTAATTTCTTGTTCTTTCTAACCATTTGCATTTGATGCTGAAGGTTCTTGGTCTATCTATCTATATATGACTAACTGTGAAAAAAAAACAGAGTCGACCAATATTCCAAAAGAGCACACGATTTGAGGATATGAGGAGATATGATGATGAAAGACCTCCTCCTTACAGGAGGCCTCAAATGAAGAAGTGAGTAGTGCACTTTTTTATTATGCACTATAAGATGGCAATATCATCCAAATGGCAATATTCTAATTTGAGTTCTCTGTTCTAACTCAATTCGTTCTTGGTTACGCTTTCTTCTCATTTAGGCCTTCGAGTAGTTCTGGAATGGAAGCTAGAGATGATGATCTTGATGCTGACTTCTCTCAGTAAGTCTTGTCACATGTCATATTTTTTGTTGAATATGCCACGATTGCCATCTTGTGCAGGGTGCACGCCATTCCCTTTTCTTCACTAATTTGTTCTGTCCTCTGACAACAGGCGCAAGTCTGGGCAAAGTGGTTCTAGGCAACATGCGTCTAGGCCAGAAGCATCGCCTCTGGACTTCGTCATCCGTCCGCAGTCCAAGGTTGACCCCGAACAGATACGGGCTCGTGCCAAGCAAGTTGTCCAAGACCAGCGCCGGCTCAAGGTTCTGTCTGCCCCCACCTTCTGCATTGATTGCTTTTCTTTATAAGCTGGCGTGTGTTATGTACAACATGGCTAATCACTTCATCTTGGGCATGCAGATGAACAAGAAACTGCAGCAGCTGAAGGCGCCAAAGAAGAAGAACCTCCAGGCTTCAAAGCTCAGCGTGGAAGGCCGTGGGATGGTGAAGTACTTGTGAACTTCCCACTCCAACAGTCCCGCGATGCGCCCGACGGTGCGCTCTTCAGCAGGAGGGTAGTCGTTCGAATTGATTGCCAAACATAGTATTCTTGTTCCAAAAATTTGCAAAGCGTGGCAGGGTACATTGGGCAAGCTTCTGAGACTTAGGTGCTTTGTGTATTTACCAGAGGCTTGTAGATGCTGCCTGTTATTATGGATTGATTTATAGCTTGTTTCAGTCAGAGTTGCGGGCGCCTTTACTGTACAAATGCTGTGCCATGACTGGGCCGTGAGCTGAGCCGGAACTGTCTGGCGATGTGCCCCTAGCTGTGTTTGAAGGACCCAACACATTACTGTGGAATCGAAATATTAAATCAATAACAGACTGCTTGTTGTTTAGCGTTTCCAAGATGAAGATATAAGATGAATGAAACTTTTCTCAACTTGCTGTTTGCTGTGTTGTTTTTACTGTACACAAAATGTATGGAATTGACGGGCCTGATTGGGTTGTTGGTCAGAGTTGAAATGGTATGGATGCATGTTGACCTGACCTGATCTGATATTTACATGTATGCTTGCATGCATGGTGGTGCAAACTCTGAACTGATGGTGGACTATGGAGTTCAGAATCATGCTTGGTGTAGAAGGAAAGAGAAACCCATGCGTAGGTGCATGTGAGGTTGAAGTGAGAGGCTAGGATACTTGTACGTAATCTCATCTACTCCAAATCAGTACTGTACTAGGTAACGCCATCGCGAGGAACGCAATAGTCAGTCCTCACAGCTAACTCCATCTCTCCACAACAATTGAAATTTGAAAAATCTCCAGCCAGTCGCCCGGCCTTGCTTAGCTATTTAGACAGGCGCCTCTCGCCCGGCGACCTCGCTCTGTCATCCATCTCCTACCTAGCTCGTATAGTCCTGATTCCTGAGTACACAGCTCGCTCGATCCCAATCGGTGGTTAGACAGAGGCGGTGCTCGCGCTGGTCCTCTCTGCTCGTGGCGGCTCCGGCGGCGGCCAAGTTTGTGAGCGGAGAGTGCAACCAAAGCAATCCCAGATGCAGCAATACAAATAGAAAATTCCTGTCATCTGAACCAGGTCTCACCTTTTTCTTCTTCTACCTTTATCCTGTCAATTAAGACATATGTGGATTTTTTTTGGAGGTTGGGATCTTGAATCTATCGATTTTTCCGCAGGTCCATGACTTTGGCCTTGGTGACTTCCCGTCCCAAACCAACAATGACTGACTAGCTCTGACGATAGAGAGATAACAACAGTGGTGTGTCATCCGCATGTCCGAGAGAAAGAAGAGGATCGAACCGTTCAAGGAAAGGTGCACTGCTAGTTTGTTGAAGAAAAAGATGAAGATCCCATTTCATGATATAGAAGCCCAAAAATATCCTTAATGTTTGTGTACAAATTATGTCCGAGTATGATAACATGTGCACACTTCATATTAGCTCAGTTTCAGAATAAAAATCACAAGGCAGATGTAGTCGGTGGAACTTGGAAACATATTCAATTGATTGATAGCTTCATAAATTCCTCTCAAAATTTCTGCAGCAGTGAAAAAGGATCCACATTTGGGCAAGACAGAAAGAAATCCCCTGCTATCTGAAAGCTGTATTTGTTTCCCTTTTGGGAAAAATACTAAGAATAGAGTGGTCTCTCCTGTTTCTTCCACCTCTCGCCGGCCTCTCCTCCACCTCCAAAACCATCTCATTTTCCACGAGCTCAACCCTCCTTCGCCGCAGAATCCCGCATTCCCTGCGCGCATTCCACGCTCCCCGCACGAGCCGGCGGCGGCGCCATGCCGCGGCGGGGCGACACGGCGGTGGTCCCCATCGACGCGGACGGCGCCGGCCACAGGAGGCCCAAGAACGGCCACCGTCCGCGCCCGCCGGCGCAGGAGTTCCGGCCGTTCAGGCGCTGGTTCCCGTTCCTGGTCCCGCTCTTCGTGGCCGCCAACGTCGGGCTCTTCGTCCTCACCATGTACGTGAACGACTGCCCCGCACACGCCGCCGCCGCCGACGCCGCGATCGGCGGGGCCGCGCAGGCGCAGGGGTGCCTGCTCCAGCAGGACCTCGGCAGGTTCGCCTTCCAGCCATACAGGGAGAACCCCCTCGTCGGGCCCTCCTCCGCAACGTAAGAAAATGCTGCCGATAAAGTTCGGATCATTGAGTCCTCCTGTTGTTGCATTTGCTTCCTTCATTGCTTGGAACTGTTCAGATATGCGCCTAATTTTGATCGTTTTGTGCATCACTTTCAAAATAGATTCTGCAGTTAATTTCCAATTTTCCAAACAAATTTAGGAGCTCGTGATTTCGTATGATATATTTTTTCTTTCTTACTACTGCAACGGTTTAAAAATTTGCTATTACTAACTATTGCATAATTCAGATGGTGTTCCTTCATTGTCACTTCTTGTCTGATAATAGTATATGAAAAAAAATCTGCAACATGTTATTTTCACCCTTGCTAGTTGGTATTGTCTGATAAATGGCAACTGACATGTACACCAATTTCACAGGCTGCTGGAAATGGGGGCGCTAGAAACGAGTAAAGTTGCAAAAGATCACGAATGGTATCGCCTCATCACCTGCATTTGGTTGCATGCCGGTGTCATCCACATACTCGCCAATATGTTGAGTCTCCTATTGATTGGAATCAGGCTCGAGAAGGAATTTGGTTTCTGTAAGTGTCATGATAATTTTGCATCAAACTTCTTCAATTCTTAGTTCCACTGAAGAGTTAGTGCCTATATATAACTTGACCATGGATCAATATTTGTTTATTGCAGTGAGGATTGGCACACTCTATTTGATCTCGGGGGTTGGTGGCAGCTTGTTGTCTGCTCTATTTATGGTGTCAAATATCTCTGTTGGCGCCTCAGGTGCACTGTTTGGATTACTGGGCTCCATGCTGTCGGAGCTGATAACAAACTGGACAATATACGAGAATAAGGCCGGTTCTAAAATCTATAGAAATGGTTTTACAAGCTTTACTATATCTTTTGTGTCTAATTTCATTGTTTGTTTAAAAATACAGTTTGCGGCTCTATTGACTCTTGTTATAATCATTGCTATCAACTTAGCTGTCGGGATCCTTCCACACGTTGACAACTTTGCTCATATCGGAGGATTTATATCGGGTTTCTTTCTTGGTTTTGTTCTCCTAATCCGGCCCCAGTTCCAATACATCAACCAAAAGAACTCTCCTCTTGGAGTTTCCTCAGGCACAGCTAAACGCAAGTACAAGATATATCAGATTATACTTTTGGTGATTGCTCTGGTGATATTAATTTGTGGGTAAGTATCTTCCCCGTCGGCAGAACCAAAATAATGATCTATTTGTTCACTAGGTTTCAACTGCCTTTGCTAAAGCTTTATTATTATTGGCAGGTTCATCATTGGCTTTGTATTGCTAATGAAAGGGTTCAATGCTAGCGAGCAATGTTCTTGGTGCCATTATCTGAGCTGTGTTCCTACTTCAAAGTGGAGTTGCAAAGCACCGAGTAACTATTGCGTAGTAAGTTCTTTATATAAGAAATGTCATCAACCCTTGTATAGCATCTGATGTGGCAATCACTAGTTGCTATATAGTAGTTCTTTTGTGGCATTCAAGATAGATGTGTCTAATGGTAAATAAAAATTACTATATAAACACCGGATATTCACATACTTCTGAGAAGTTTTATCTTCATAAAAATATCTTGAATGAAAACAACTAGAGCATCAATGAGTGCATGCTGCTATGAGCCAATGCCATATTATTACAGTAAAATGGTTGCCTCAGTTGGCTTTCAACTATCGTGCCATCAGCAGACTACATAGGACTATGTTTTAGCATTATTTTTCTGTATAATTGACTAGCTTTTTTTTGTGTGAAACAAATACCTGGCATTGTTTTTTGGCTGTTCAATCTGTAATCATAACTAGAGTTTTTATTTTAGTTTTACAATCAGTTTACTAATACTAAACTTCTCCTGCAGTCCTCACAGCTTGGAGATCAATTAAATCTGACCTGTCAAAGCACTGGGAAGACTGAAACATATGTTATCAACAGCCCAGCCAATGCGGAAGCGTTAAAACACCTCTGTCTTGGCCTTTGCAGTTGATGGAAAATGCATGGATTTTCATGAAAAGTGATTGATATCAGCAGACTTTTGGAAGGCAAGTAGAAGCCAAATGTTCAGTGAGACCTCGGGTAATGCTTTTGGGCTTCTAATAGTTCCCTTCACTGTACACCGTGTATTGCAAATGTCAGTTGGCAGTTATGAAAGATGAATGCTTTGAGGCAGTAGTTTCTGAAATCTTAACTGATCACTTGCATTTTTATCTTGCGTTATGAATGTTGAGCTTAAACTGTTGTGTCAAGAGAAGGAAAATTTGGTGAACAAAATTTAACACTAGATGAGCTACACCATGTCTAATATTATTGTCCAATATATTAACTACAGAGAGAGGAAAACTGCATGGAAAACATATTAAGTATAAACTGCCGATTAAATTTAAACCAATCAATTACATCAATACTATGTCTAGACCATAGTAGTGTCGATTTATGTTTGCGGTATCAATCCTATGCTGTAGAAAACTACAACTTCTGTCATTGAGCTGCTCATATGCATGTATAGGTTAGTGGTATCAGTCCTATTCTTCACTCGCCAAGCATGTATCTCACTGGTACCGGATTATACAACAAAGCAGCCGTAACTAGCTGGTCAGATTGAAGCTGAACATTTCCTGGGGGAACATTGAATTCCCATCCTCCCAGTCCTGTGTCTGCCACTGTTAGCTGCTCCAAAATGAACGTGATCGCCTTGGTCATCGTTGCCTTCTGCCTTCCTGGAATTTCCAGATCTCATTCATGATTTGCCGTCCGTGAGGACTATACTTGTTGAGCTCGCTTAGGGCAGCCACCATTGCATGGTAGGCGTTGTCGCCACACTCGAGCCGCAGCGGCCTCAGTTTTGGATCATCATCATCTATAACCTCCTGCAGTTGTCCAGAAACCCAAGAGGTTGGAGCCATTGATTCTTAACACAACACAAGTGTATGAATGCTGTAGAGAAAATTGGATAGACACCTTAACTTCTCCATCGACTTGAACAATTGTGAACGGATGCAGGATGGCTTCTGTATTTCCTCCTGCCAACTTGAGGCCAAGCTTGCAGCTTTGCCCTCTGGATCATCATCCATGTATTCCTCTTGCAGGCAACCTGAAAAGGCCTTTCATCAAGTTGTCCCATCCGTTTGATTCCAACAGCGACACGCCAGCTAATCAGCATATTCTCCAAAAAAAAAACCCTGCAAAATTATGATCATTTCAATAAGAAAAAACTTTTAGCAACAATGTAAATCCCCCCAAAGAGAGCAATGAGAAGTATTAGAAATTATCATATTTTACCTGAATCAACTCTTGGCGATTCTTTTGAAGCTCCTCATGGTTCATCTGCTTCTTTTAAAGCTTTCAACCTTTCTCGTTCATCCTCTAGATATATTGTTGCAGTGTAAGTGTAAATACGCTGATGGTCTGCCACTGTGTCTGTGAGCTTCTCTCCTGCTTGTAGTTTCCTGTTCAGCTGCTGCGTCACGAACATTAGTGCTTCCGTTAATGTTTCCCTTTGCTCCAGCTGCTCCTCGAGTTCAGCTCTCTTAGCATTAATGGCTTCGATCTCTTGCTAGAAAGCGCATGCATATATGAATTTTTTTATGAGTATGGGTTGGTTTCTGTTCAAAGAGGAGAAGAAACCTTGTGTTTTTCATGCAGCATCAGAGCATGGCCATCCACCTTGCACTCTGGACCTGCCTGATCCAGTGTGCTGATGCCCAATGAATCCTGAGACAATAAAAGGCATCCTGATCAAGATGGCAAACACATAATTTGGACCGAGTGCTGGCTGTGAATATACCAATGATCGAGCTAAAAAGGGCCAATATTTGTGTAAATTTGTAAAACTTAGTCCACTTAAACTGAAGCTTCCTTGTATTAATTTGGGGTGATTCTGCCCTAACATTTTACATTGACAGCAGAGATAGATGAATTGAAACTATACGTCATTTCATTTGCTCCCAGCTGCTGAGCTGCATGTGTACCATGTTGACTTGTAAGCTTTGTTTGAGCAGGACAATTGCTTACTGTTACCGACTCTCTGAACAGAATATAATTCAACATTCAGTTGTGATTCTTGGCTACAAAATTCCATTTTACACCCCTTTCAGTCATATTTTGCACATTCGACATTACTATCTGTATTTATCATTGTCTATCGACATTGGTGTAAATTTGCAAAAACCACACCAGAGTTCAGGTAAAAGTTCAGCACTCTGAAAGACAGAAAGTAACACTGTTCTAAGAATCCAGGTTAGATCAAGATGGTGATAAGCTTGGATCATATGCGCAGAGAGGAGATTCTGTTGTTTATGTCAGGTGTATGAATGTAACAATTATCAAGATCAAAAGGACAATATTCGTATAAATATGTAGAATTTACACTGAAATCCTCTTAAACTGAAGATTCCTGATATATAGAGGAACTATGACCTACCATTTGCTCACTGCCTGAGTGGCAGCTGCATCTGTAGTGAAAGGGAGTAAGGATATATTATTTGAATTTATACTGTATTTTTCTACCAGCTACATGTACACTATGTTAGCTTGTAAGCAGGGCAAGTTTACATCTGCTTTTTTTTTTCTTTACTGTCTCTATGATCATATGCTGTCCATGATCTATACAGAAATATTTGGCTGTGAAAACGCACTTGGTGCCTTTTTTCAGCCTAATATATTTACTATCAGTATATTTTCTTCTTATAACTACTGATATCGGTATTGATTTTTAAACGACCATCTGAGAAAGTTCAGGTAAAAATACAGCACTCTGAAAGGCTGGAAGTGACCTGTTCTAGAGGTGAGAACCATGTTAGCTTGTAAGAAGGGCAGCTCTCTCTCTGTTACTGAATCCTGAGAATATGCTGTACATGATTTATTCAAATGTAAAACTGTATTTCAGACCTTCTCAGCCGAGATTGTGGAACACATTTCTCCAATGACGCCTTGATCTTCCCCATTCTCCTCTACCTCACAGTTCATCTCCAGCACGATCTTGTCAACCATGGTTCTCAGCTCTAGCAAGCAATCGAAGGATCAACCAAAACCAAAATTTACATCAAAAACCAGATCATGATCGAGCTCGCACGACCAATCCATGGCGATCGCAAGGTGTGGAGTTTTGTTTGGCAAGCAAAAGTCCCACAAAAGCTGCGAATGTTTGCTTGGCGAGCATCAACTAATTCCTTGGCAGTGAAGGAGGGCCTACACCGGCGCATCTCTACTGTGGATCCAACCTGTGCAATATGTGACTTAGAACCGGAAGATGATCATCGTGCCATTGTACTGTGTTATGTGACTCAATGCCGGCTTCTGTGTCGACTTTGGTTGCAAATGATTTAAGAATCTATTGCCTAAATAATAAAGCTCACGGTTCCTAAAAAAACAGTATAAAATAAAAACACAAATAAGTACGTACTACCATTTAAAGTAGCCAACAACATACCGTGCTAACCAACCATGATAATTTAGGCCCGCGCAGCTTTGCAGGCACCTCTCCATCGGGGCCTTGTCAAACTGTCATCAAAGCCTGGTAAGCCAATCGCTCTGTAACGCGAGCGGCGCCTCCAGCCGGAAAAAGGGTTTCCACCCTCCTGACCCCGGACCGAGCGCCTCCTCCACGCGGTCTCCTCCGGCCATCATCTGCTCCCCAGCTCCGCCGCCGCCGCCGTGATTAACTCGTCTGGTAAGTCACCCTAGTTTAAGCTCTTTCCTCACTCTAATCAACAATCTAGATACTCTCTCGTCTAAAATGAAGTAACCCTAATTTTAGGTTTTTGCCGCTAGTACCCGCTTAGATACTCTCTCGTCTAATCGCGCACATGCGCAGACTTAATTTCGTATATACCAGTGTCCAAGTTGCAGAAACGTATCTAGCACGTGTACCAACTCTTTGCAATGTTTTGTGGCACTGCTAAGTACTGAGTAATAAATTTCCTGCAGCTTTTTCTCTAGGCCGGTCAGGAAGAAGATGCTTATCCATCGACGCGGCAAAAGACTGAAAATCTGCGTACCTAGCGGTGAGGAATCGATTCCAATCTCACTACTTTCGTTCTCTACATCACCGTGTTTTATATAGTTTATATTTATATGCTTCATAATGAGACAGAAAATTTGGTGCGGGTCAACGCTCACGAGGAGGAGTTCGGCAGCGCGAGTGAGTCCGGCGGAGGCGTTTGGAGACTACTCAGCAAAGAGGTCGCAGAGCACATAGATGACAGCGTCATATCGGTCGCTACGTTCCACGCTGGTGACCATACAGGTTAATTAGTTGCAAATTTTTACATCTAATCATCACTAGTCGATAGTGGTTGAGATTGCAATCTTGCGCAGGAAGTTCATTGCGAATATATGCAGGAAGTTCATTGTTTTTCGCATGCACTGGCGTGATCATAAAGAGCAACAAAACTAGCACGAGTTTTTTGACCTCGTTGAGTCTGGTTAGATCTATCGATGATGACAGCAAGATCTTGCACGATTTGAGGGTTGGTGATATCAATTTTTCTATACTCTGTAACTTGCTTATCTGTGATCATGCATGGTAATCCTCATCCTAACTGATGTGTGTGTCTATGCATCTTGTGCTGCTTTAACTTATCGCGAGGAGCTTGGGGTCTCCACTTGTGAAATCACCATGGTGCGCCGTTCATTTCTCTTCTAACTTCTCTGCGTGAAATAATAAATAGATAATGCCTTAATATGCCACCATATGCACTGGGGTCTGGGGGCCTTTTTCCAGTTGAGCAAACCTTGTTCTGCATTGCTAATTATTTATGTGCTTGTCTGAGTTCTACTTATTCTTATTGCTAGACTGTAGTTGGAGGGCCCCTCGTCGATTTTAAAGGGGACTTCGTTGGGATGAACTTTTATGCTAAGGAAGAGACTCCCTTCCTACCGAGTGATAAAATTCTGGATCTCTTGGCACGGTTTAAGACTACACCTCCGCGCTGCTGGTATGCCTTCTGAACTCACTTGAGCTTGAGCCATATCATATCTGATTGGCTTATATCTGCTTACCTGAACACTGATCTCCTGCCCCATGTTATCCTCCCAACTGAAGCAGGGCTTACAACTAATTTGTAGAACTATATGCGCCAATACGATGGCTCATTAGCTGTTTGAAGATTTTAAGGTTATAACGGCAGTTGGTAGGTGATCTGAATTTGAGAGCATCTGTCTTGATAACAAATTGGTTGCTTGCTACATCTGAGTCCAACAAGTAGCAGTGTTACCTTAACACTTACTTCCATAACACCTGTCTTGTCTCTGGTGTCCATGTTGAATGTATTATACTTTAAAAAATGAAAACTAGCTAGTCAGAGTTCATTTAGTCTTGACATAAGATTTTCTCCATATTTTCTGTTGTAGATAAAATTTGTAGTACCTTCTGGGTCCAATCCCTATTTTTTCCATCTTGCCATTGTTTGACAAGATGCGTACACATGATCCATGTCTTACTTTTGTGGATTTACTCATGAGTTTATCACATTCTGCAGGGACAAAAGCAGGGCACGAGAGTCTCCTGAATCTTAAGAGTCTGATTTAGAAGGTGAGGAAGGCCTGCTCATTCCCTAAAGACAGTTAAAGTATGCACTATCAGCCAATTCATCATCATCAATGCTATTTTTCGATGATCATTTTGGTGTCCTTCCGAGCAGTACACAATTTTCTTTTAAGCTTGTACTTCTTATAATACTATCATATATTGTTCTGCGTAGTGCTTTTCAGTGTTCTAAATTCTGTTTATTCCTGATCCCATCTTTTCCATTTTAGGCAGCTTGAGCCTGGAGATGAAAAATAAGAAGCTGAAACCTTCCATATGTACTATATGTGATCCAGAATGCCAATCAGGTTGGGTCACTTCTAATGTTACATGTTGATCATTGGTCGCACATGGTCACACTGGTAGAAAAAGAGGCTTCCGTCCAGCCCCACTAGTCGCAAAAGTATAGGAACCGTGACTAATGGAGTCTTTAGTCGCGGTTCGCCTCCCGAACCGCGACTAAAGGCCTGGGTCCAGGGCGCTCGGTGGCCAGCTGGTGCACGTGAGGCGCTTTAGTCGCGGTTGGCCAGGCCAACCGCGACTAAAGCCCCACCCCTACATATACCGTTCAGCCCACATCACTTAGCCATTTGGTGCCACTTCTCTTCACAAACTTCACAAGGGGGTGTAGGTTTGCTTTTGGCTCCTCTTATGCACACAAAGTGTTTGATGAAATGCCCCAAGAGCATGAAACAAACATGATATGAAGTGTCGGAGCAACACTTGAGCTTCCTCATTTATTTTTTCCTCCTCGATCGCGGTTAGCAACTTGAACCTTTCATATATATGTGTCATTGATAAAATATGCATGTGTGTAGTTCATTGTTTAATTTCTATTGTTTGTAGCTAGTTAGTTTAACAAATGCATGATGGTTAATTATATATTTTATATTATAATAATGCGGATGAATCGGCAATGGATGTACGGTAACCGACTCTCCGGCGAGTTCACTACGGGTTTGAAAGATTTCCTCGTAGTGGATAATGCGAACAAGCGAAGGGTTTTGTTATCTGTCCATGTGTTGAGCTGTAAGAATCGAAGGGTTACTCTTCCTCAAGAGAAGTTCACTGCACCTGCTTTGGCACGGTTTCATGCCAAGCTATAATTGTTGGACCAAGCATGGAGAAAGAGGGGTTATAATGGAAGAAGATGAAGAAGGGGATGATTTCATCGATGAAAACTATCTTGCTTATTTCGGTGATACTTTCATGGAGGATGCTTGAAGGTGAAGGGGAAGGTGAAGAAGAGGCACGTGATGAGCCCGTTGATGATCTTGGTCGGACCATTGCTGATGCACGGAGACAACTGCGAAACTGAAAAGGAGAGGGAGAATTTGGATCGCATGTTAGAGGATCACGAGAAAGTCGTTGTACCCCGGATGCGATAATGGTCTGAAAAAGCTGGGCTGCACACTGGATTTGCTGAAATGGAAGGCACGGACAGGTGTAGCTGACTCGGCATTTGAAAACTTGCTGAAAATGTTGAAGAATATGTTTCCAAAGAATAACGAGTTGCCCGCCAGTACGTACGAAACAAAGAAGGTTGTCTGCCCTCTAGGTTTAGAGGTTATGAAGATACATGCATGCATCAACGACTGCATCCTCTACCGCGGTGAATACGAGAATTTGAATGAATGTCCGGTATGCACTGCATTGCGTTATAAGATCGAGAGGCGATGACCCTGGTGACGATGTTGAGGGCGAGAAACCCGGGAAGAGGGTTCCCGCCAAGGTGATGTGGTATGCTCCTATAATACCACGGTTGAAACGTCTGTTCGGGAACAAAGAGCATGCCAAGTTGTTGCGATGGCACAAAGAGGACCGTAAGTCGGACGGGGAGTTGAGACACCCCGCGAGATGGAACGCAATGGAGAAAGATCGACAGAGAGTTCAAAGATTTTGCAGCTGACGCAAGGAACATAAGATTTGGTCTAAGTACGGATGGCATGAATCCTTTTGGCGAGCGAGCTCCAGCCATAGCACACTGGCCCGTGACTCTATGCATCTACAACCTTCCTCCTTGGTTGTGCATGAAGCGGAAGTTCATTATGATGCCGGTGCTCATCCAAGGTCCGAAGCAACCCGGCAACGACATCGATGTGTACCTAAGGCCATTAGTTGATGAACTTTTACAGCTGTGGGGCAGACCTGGTGTCCGTGTGTGGGATGAGCACAAAGAAGAGGAATTTGACCTACGAGCGTTGCTTTTCGTAACCATCAACGATTGGCCTGCTCTTAGTAACCTTTCGGGACTGTCAAATAAGGGATACAATGCATGCACGCACTTGCTTACATGAGGCTGGAAGTGTACATTTGCCAAATTGTAAGAAGAACGTGTACCTTGGGCATCGTCGATTTCTTCCGAAAATTCATCCGATAAGAAAGAAAGGCAAGCATTACAACGGCAAGGCAGATCACCGGCCGAAGCTCGCGGAGCACTGCTTGGTGCTTGAGGTATTTGATATGGTGAAGGATTTGAAAGTCGTCTTTGGAAAGGGTCTGGCGGACAATCGGTTCCGAAGTGAGGCTGACGGGCACGCAGCCATGTGGAAGAAGAAATCTATATTATGGGAGCTAGAATATTGGAAAGTCCTAGATGTCCGCTCTGCAATCGACGTGATGCACGTTACGAAGAATATTTGCGTGAACCTCCTAAGCTTCTTGGGCGTGTATGGGAAGACAAATGATACAAAGGAAGCACGGCAGGACCGGCAACGTTTGAAAGACCCTGATAACCGGCATCCGGAATGGTTTCAAGGTCGTGCCGGCTACACTCGACCAAAGAAGAGAAGGTCATCTTTTTTGAATGCTGAGCGAGTATGAAGGTCCCGTCCGGATTCTCGTCCAATATAAAGGGAATAATAAACATGGCGGACAAAAAGTTCCAAAACCTGAAGTCTCACGACCGCCACGTGATTATGACGCAATTGCTTCCGATTGCTTTGAGGGGCTCTGCCGGAAAATGTTCAAGTAGCCATTGTGAAGCTATGTGCATTCCTCAATGCAATCTCTCGAGAAGGTAATCAATCCGGAAGTTCTACCACGGTTACAGAACGATGTGGTCCAATGTCTTGTCAGTTTCGAGTTGGTGTTCCCGCCATCCTTCTTCAACATTATAACGCACCTCCTGGTTCACCTAGTCGAAGAGATTTCCATTCTCGGTCCTGTATTTCTACACAATATGTTCCCCTTCGAGAGGTTCATGGGAGTATTAAAGAAATATGTTCGTAACCGTGCTAGGCCAGAAGGAAGCATCACCAAGGGCTATGGAAATGAGGAGGTAATTGAGTTTTGTGTTGACTTTGTTCCTGACCTTAAGCCGATTGGTCTTCCTCGATCGCGGCACGAGGGGAGACTAAGTGGAAAAGGCACGATCGGAAGGAAATCAACGATATGTATGGACGGCCATTCTCCGGCTGAAGCACACCACACCAGTTCTGACCAATTCCAGCTTGGTGGCTTCGTACTTTGAGAAACACAAGAATATTTTACGCTCGGACAACCCGGGAAGCACTGAATCCTGGATTAGGAAGGCCCACATGGAGACTTTCGGCGGTTGGTTGAGAAAACATTTAATGAATGACGATCATGTTGTAGATCAGTCTGTACATGTTGGCCAAGACACCATCTTCGACTATAACGACTTTCCAAGGGTACGAGATAAATGGGAATACATTTTACATGATCGCCCAAGATAAAAAGAGCACCAACCAAAACGGTGGTGTCCGCTTTGATGCGGCAACCGAGAATGGGCAAAAGGTCACATATTATGGTTACATAGAGGAGATATGGGAGCTTGACTATGGACCCTCCTTTAAGGTCCCTTTGTTCCGGTGCAAATGGTTCAAGCTAACGGGAGGTGGGGTAAAGGTGGACCAGCAATACGGAATGACAATGGTGGATTTCAACAATCTTGGTTACCTTGACGAACCATTCGTCCTAGCGAAAGATGTCGCTCGGGTTTTCTGTGTGAAGGACATGAGTAGCAAACCGAGGAAACGGAAAGATAAGAAAACGATCGGTACATCATGCGATGATCCAAAGCGCCACATTGTTCTTTCGGGGAAAAGAAACATCGTGGGAGTGGAGGACAAGACGGACATGTCGAGAAGATTATAATATGTTTGCTGAAATTCCGCCCTTCAAAGTGAACACCGACCCAAGCATTAAGTTAAATGATGAGGATGCTCCATGGATACGGCACAATTGTAAGCAAGCGGGGACACAAGGAAGAAATGATGTGTAATAATTTATTGTACCAAACTTTGTTGAATGGATCATGTGAATTATATTACCCGTGATGTGTTTGGTGTCCATTTTCGAATGATTCGATTGATTCGAGAAACCACACCGATGATACATGAAATTTGGAGTGATTTAGTCATACTCCTGCCTAGGCGTATAATATGCATACTCGTAGTCTTCATAGCCGCCGCCGTTGTCTCGGTAATCGTCGCCTTCTAAGTTGCCGCCGTCGTCGTCGCTGCTGTCGTCGGCTGTCGTCGGGGCGGCGCTCGTGGCTCGAGCGAGGGTACGCGCGGGCGGGGGATATCGCCGGCCGTGATGTAGTCCATGACGCTCTGCGGAGTCCGGCCGTACCACCATAGCCGACGGCCGGCCTCGTGGAAGTTCCCGGGAGGCGGACCGTCCTCCTCACTACACGGCGAGCGCCCTCTCACGCCGGTTGATGAAGAAGGTGTCCCAAGTATGCTGGTTATCGGGATGCCGGCGGGGATTCATCCGCTGCTTCGGCGTGAGGTCGAGGTAGTAGTGGTTCGTGATGGCCGCCGACGCGCGGTACCCGAGGGACGGGAGGGACCGGCACGCCGCCGGCGCTTAGGCTCCCGGCCGGCGGGGACGCGGTAGCCCGGTGGGCAAGGGTAGTTCGAGGCGCAAAGCTCCTCCACCTTCTGGTAGGTTAGAGTGGGTGCGGTGGAAGCCATGAGAGAGTGATGAGAGATTGTAGAGATGTGATAATGCTGGCCAAGCCGGGCTACATATATGTAGTGAGAAATGGCGGGAAAAATGGGAGCGGGAAGACAGGAGGCGGGAAGAAAGTGGCGGGAAGAAAGTGGCGGGAAGAAAGAGACGAGAAGAAAGAGGCGGAAAGACAGGGAAGAAATGGCGGGAAGACGAGGCGGGAAGAGGGGGTCGGCGGAAAGAAAGAGGCGGGAAGAGGGGGCCAACGAGAAGACAGAGGCGACCGGGAAGAACTGGTGGGAAGAGGGAGGCAGAAAGATTTTTAAATGAATTAGTTTTATTTTTCTGAATTTTTTGATATATTATTTGAATTTTTAAGATTTTTAAATGAATTAGTTTTATTTTTCTGAATTTATTGATATAATATTTGTATTTTTAAGATTTTTAATTGAATTAGTTTTATTTTTATGAATTTTTTGATATATTATATGTATTTTTAACATTTTGAATTGAATTAGTTTTATTTTTCTGAATTTTTTGATATATTATTGGTATTTTTAAGATTTTGAATTGAATTAGTTTTATTTTTCTGAATTTATTGATATATTATATGTATTTTTAAGATTTTTAAATGAACTAGTTTTATTTTTCTTTACTTTTTGATACATTATTTGTATTTTTCAGATTTTGAAATGAATTAGTTTTATTTTTCTGAATTTATTGATATATTATATGTACTTTTAACATTTTGAAAAAGAAAAATAATTTGAAAAATACCTTTAGTCGCGGTTGGTCTCGCCAACCGCGACTAAAGGGTATTTTTCCGCGGGAAACGAAAACCCGGCGAAAATACCCTTTAGTCGCGGTTGGGGTGCCCAACCGCGACTAAAGGGGTACCCCCCAACCGCGACTAAAGGGGGGGGGGGTCCTATATATACTGGCGGGCGCGAACGGCCGCGCCAGTTCTTCTTCTTCTTCTCGTTTTCGCCGCGCGCCCTCGTCACTCCGTCGCCTGCAGAGCCGCGCGCCCTCGTCGCCGCCCTCCGTCGCGCCCTCGCCGTACGTGCCGCGCCCGTCTTCCGCCGTGCGCAAACATACCGCCGGCGCCGCGCGCGTAAACAAACAACCGCCGCCGCGCCGCCGCGCCCTCGAGTCGTCGCCGTGCCCGACAGCCGCCGCCGCCGCCACTCTAACGCGCCGCCGCCACCGGTCCGTCCGTAGAGGGGCGCCGCCGCCGCGTCGCCGACCAGAGAGCGAGAAGGAGGGGGCCGGGGCGCGACGCGCGCGGTGAGAGAGAGATCTGAGGAGAGAGAGAAGGGGGCCGCGGGCCGTTTTTTCTTTTTTTAGTTTTTTTTCTTGTTAATTTTAAAACAAAAAATAACTAAAATTTGACTTAAAAATGATTGTGTAAAAAAAAACTACAATTTGACTTTAAAAAACTAAAAATTGACTTAAAAATTTTGTCTCAAAATAAACTAAAAATTGACTTAAAATTTTGACTTAAAAAAGATTGTGTAAAAAAGATTGATGTACTGATTGTGTAAAAAAGATTGTGTAAAAATGATGTACTGATTGTGTAAAAAAGATTGTGTAAAAAGAACTACAATTTGACTTAAAAAAGATTGTGTAAAAAAAGAACTAAAATTTGACTTAAAAAAAACTAAAAATTGACTTGAAATTTTTGTCTCAAAAAATAACTACAATTTGACTTAAAAAAGAACAAAAAATTCACTTAAAAAAGAACTCAAATTTGACTTAACCACCGCGCGTATACGGAGGGGGCAGCGAGCCCCTCGTCGCCCCCTCTGTATACGCGCGGTGTTTTTTTTTGGGATCGAGAGGGGGCAGCGAGGGTTATGTGTGTTATCCTCGGCACCGCCACTGCCCTTTCGCCACCGCCGCCCTTTCGCCACCGCCCTTTCGCCACCGCCACCGGTCACGCGGTCACTGCGAGGCGAGGGTTATGTGTGTTATCCTCGGCACCGCCACCGCCCTTTTGCCACCGCCGCCCTTTCGCCACCGCCCTTTCGCCACCTCCACCGGTCTCTCGGTCACGCGGTCACTGCGAGGCGAGGTCGATCGTCCGCATATACACATCTAATACGCGTCCCCCCTCTCGTCTCCCTCGTCGCCCTCTCTCTTTATATGTAGAAGAGATTTGATAATGCTGGCCAAGTCGTAGTCGGACTCCCCTTTTGCCACCGCCCTTTCGCCACCGCCACCGCCCCCCTTCTTCACTTAATTAATTTGTTTTTACTACATGTTTTCGGGATCGACATATGGCGGACGATAGAGCTGACCCGATTACTGGACAACTATGATCCGGACGCTGAAGACCATATGTTCGGCATCATAAACGGCGATATTATATATGTGCCGACCGAACAAGAAGAAGATGATATCTCTTCTTATCTGAACCTTGACGGTGAAGATGAAGGGCGCCGTCAGCAAGATGATGCCGAACAAACATCGATAAACGACGATCTTCAAATGGAAGTAGCAACCACCTCCGGCGCCGAGGTATATATATACATTGAGCCTCTGGTGAACTAACTGATTTGAATAAATATGTGTGTACTAACGCGCGCGACTCTCTTTCTTATTTTAGCCCTCGGCCGGATCGTCGAAACAATCGAGTATGTCGTCAAAGCGTGGCGCAACCAAGACGATGAAACAAGGAGAAACATGTACCATCGAGGTTGTCGACAGTGCAACCGGCAGGCCGCTGGAGCCCAGCAAGAACGCCACCAAGTTTATCAACCAATGCGGAGCCGTTGTTAGAGACAACGTCTCGATCACCGTCCAGGAGTGGAATGAGCCAAAGAAGGCACGAATTGGTTTCACTTTTGTCGATAAGAGAACAAAAAAAGATTGCTTCAAAAAGCTTATGGAACATTTCGTTCTACCTCCGGAATACAACAAATTCGATGAGGAGGGTAACAAGATTGAGGAAAACAAGGAGAGGAGGAGGCTAGTCAAACAGTTCGCTCTTCATAAGATGGCCGACGCATTCCGGAAATTCAAGCAAAATCTAGCCCGTGACTATGTCAACGAGAACAAGACTCCGGATTTCAAAGGACAATATGAGAAACTGAAACATGATTGGCCAGAATTTGTGAAGCAAAAGAAATCGGAGCAGTTCATTCAAATATCGAAAAAATAAGGAAAATGCGGCTAAGAAGGAGTACAATCATATTATGGGGCCGGGAGGGTATCGCCTTTGGGAGCCTAGGTGGGAGAAGATGGAGAACGAGCTGAGGGCGCGAGGAATCCGTCCAGGTACGGAGGGATGGGACCCAAGGGCCAAAAGCTGGTGGTACGGGCATGGGGGAACGCTGAACCCGGAGACGAGGGAGTGTGTTTACCGGGGCAAAATAATTAAACCCACCCAAGCCCTTATTGACGCAATGAGGGATACTCAAGAGGGGAAGATCAAGTTCAACAGAGAGAACGACGCGCTGACAAAAGCCCTCGGGAATCCTGAACACGGAGGACGTGTACGAGGCATGGGGCACATTCCGTGGAAAATAGGGTTCTCCCAGAACGATGACCCGTACGGTTACAGAAGCCGTAAGAGAAAGATGGATCGGGAAGCAGATGTTGTGGCGCGGTTGGCATCGGAAATGGATGTGATGAAGAAAACCGTGAGTGTACTAGTAGCCGAAAGAGATGCAGCTCGGGCGCAGCATGAAGATCATCCATTGGATCTCGGAAGCCAGCAGCGGAGAAGCAGCGTGGCTTCCACGGAGGCCCCACCGGCTAGTGCACATGCACCGACGATCGAGATTACTGCACCGGAGCCTCCGGCGATCGAAATTACTGCACCGGAGCCTCCTCGCTACCCCGTGGACGATGTAAAGGAGATGAAAGAATGTCATCTGCATTATCCAATTGGGAACATGTCCACGAAGGTAGCCATCGGCAGTGCTTTACCATGTGAGCCTCGGAGCACTCCACCACAACAACCCCATTCCGGATGGCTATGCTCGTGTCACGGTGGAGGAAATAGTCCCAGGGTTTGAGGAACTGGAGATTGACATTCCTACACCCGAAGGGGAGAGAAGACTTGGAGGTGTCAAGCGCCAGTTCATTCTATGGAAAAAGAAGTTAATCAAGTTTCCAGGCGAGGCGCCAAGGAAAACAAGTCCACCCCCCTCGGGTGGTGGTGGCGGTGGTGGTGGTGGTGGTGGTGGTGGTGGTGGTGCTTCACCTACACCTCCTTCACGTGAGCTGACGCCGCCCCCCAATTCACCTCCGGCGGGTAAGCAGCCGCCGCCCCCCAGTCCGCCCTGGGCGGGTAAGCAGACGCCGCCCCCCAATCCACCTCCGGCGAAGAAGCAGAAGCAGTCCTGGACTATCAACCCGGACCCTTATGTACCTAAGACCACAAAGGTACCGGAGCCATCACTGAAGCCTCTCACCACAAGGTCTTGGGAACGTAGTGCCGAGGAAGTCAACGCGGTCGCGACTGCTGATTATGAGAAATGGAAGGCGGACTGCAAGAAGAAAAGAGAGCCCGAGCCCAAGCCAGTATTTTCTGATGAGCAAAAGAAGTGGGCTAAGTCATTTTTGAGCACACCGTCCCAAGCCGCGAAGAATCTGCTCGACGACTATGCACGTGAACTTCGTAGGCAGGCACTCATGTTGAAGGAGAAGAAAGAGCGGGCGGAGAAGCAGGAGAAGAAAGCCTTGGAGGAGGCCGAGAAAGAATTAGAAAGTACAAAAAGCGGGAAACCAGTTGCCCAGCTCTCGGGGAACAAAGTAAACAATCGATTGCCCCGCTCATAGTGAAAGCCGCCGGTCCGGATGCCCCCGATATCATAGCAGCTGCAGCAGCACAGGGATTGACTGTAACGAGTGCCAGAGAACAAGCGGCCAACTTAGGTATCACTCTTCGTGCAGTGTTAGGCCTTGATGAGGCGCCAATGAATGACGTAGTATTTACATATGTGCAGAATGGGCCTCTCGTCGAGCCTGCGCAGGAAGAGGATCTACCTCGACAAATGAAAGGTCTGCTAAATTGGTAGAAGGGTTACATAAAACTTAAAAATGCCAAAGACTATATTTATGCGGAAGTTAGACATGAGCATCACTTCAAACATTACTATATAACAATTCATCGGAGTGAATTGTTCCAGCTGTTCAATCTGCGCGATCTCGACAAATCTATCATCAGTTGCTATTATTAATTTCTACCCCATCTCGTTCATTATATATATATATATATATATATATATATATATATATATATATATATTGTCCTAACTATGTTGTTGTGTACGCTATTATGCAGAATGAAGAAGCGGGAAATTCGAATAAGGAACATCCATGATGTTGGGTTCATTGACCCACACATCGTTAATTCATATGTGTTAGAACACCACCCCGCCGACGTGGAGGAAGACATGTGGCGGTTTCTTAGAAAACAAGAACTCAAAAGTGATATTCTATTTCCTTACCATTTTGGGTGAGTGTTTCTGTCTTGAGCACATTCTCTTTTGTTTACTCCATGCATGGTATGTGCCTAATCGATGAGTTATGCATGACTGTGCATGTATCGTGTCCGCAGGTTCCACTGGATTCTGCTAGTAATTCAATTTCACACCTCCACAGTTCTCATCCACGACTCTCTGAATATGGATCCGGCGCTTTGGGCCGACATGAGAAAAATGATGCAAAAGTAATTATTTTCATTCATTTGCGTTCTATATCGATCGGCATATTTCGTTCATTTCCTAATATCAAGTAACTAATTAATAACTCTCTTGTTCAAATAATTTTCTTTGCCTCGTAGGGTTTGGAGACGGTTCGTAAATGAAAAGGTCGGTGAATTCAAAAAAGAGCTACAATTTAAAAGGGTAGTGCCTGGGACTGGGGATATTCAGCCACCGGGGATCAATCTATGTGGATACTATGTTTGTGAGAGGATCCGGAGATACACCGATGAGCGGGACCAGCCGTCTGAGAACAACATCAAGAGGAATAACCTCCGGAAGACGCTTAGTCCAGAAGCTCGCTTCCGACCACTTCAAGAGAAACTAGCTGGATGGTTCGCGAGGGAAGTCATCGATCCTAGAGGAGAACACTACGTAGAGGACGTAGAACTTTATATGCACTAAATTATGGATGGAAACTTGTTCAAAATTGTATATGGTCATCCGATATCGAATATATATTGTATATTCCTCTTGAATTCTTTTTGGTTCTAATTTCAAATTTGTTTGAAATTGTACATTCATATACATGTATGTAGTACCGTAGAATATGTAAAACTCCTTCAAAATTAAAACCCAAAAGAAATAAAACAATACAAATTAAAAAAAACCAGGTTTAGGGGGGGCTAAAACCCTAAACCTGCTGCGGCCTTTAGTCGCGGTTGGCAGGAGAACCGCGACTAAAGGTCCTCCGCCCCTACGGACTGCTGGCGGCCACGTGGACGTGCCTTTAGTCGCGGTTCGTAAGGAACCGCGACTAAAGGGGGGGGGGGGGCCTTTAGTCGCGCTTAATTGATCGCGGTTGCGCAACCGCGACTAATGGCAGTTGCAAACCGCGACCAATGGCCGTTTTTCTACCAGTGTCACTGATTGCTTCACCCTGTCCCTGTGGCACCAGAACTCGAGAGGATAGATTAGTGAAGAGGCTGCCTCGACTTTATCGGTGGCCGCATGACTGGGGTTTTGGTGAGTCGTTTCTTTCTGTTCTATTCACTATCATTAACACATTGGTCATCAATCTTTACCATGTTGCGCAGTATCAGTGGAGTCTAGAATAGACAAGTTCAAGTCCCGTGGTTACCCCTTACCAGTTTTGGAGGATTGTGAGTTAGTTATTTCTTTATCACCTATTATTCTATTTTATTGCACATTTGACTACTATTTCCAGCACTCGCTCAACTAATGTGCCATGTTTGTGTTACAGGTGGCATGGAATTGCGTTATAATTTTGAGGATCAATTTAGTGAAGATATCTGGAGCAAACTCGCAAAAAGAGTAGCTTCAAATATGTCTCGAAGTGTTGTCGCATTGGCTTCATTCAGTGGTAATCATACTCATTATAAACCTATTACTTTTGTTATATTGTTTTTTATATTTCATCAGTAATTGATGATCAGAATTATTACTTTTGTAGGTGGAGCAAGGCTTTTTGCTTGCACAGGTGTATCCATAGACTGCAACGGGTCCACCACAAGAGTTCTGACCTCGGGAAGTTTGGTTAGAAGTTGTATCCATGAAAGCAAGGTTGCTGATGACTTAAAGGTTGTTAATCTGCCAAAAAAAAATTACCCATTTTACTTGTTCATTTGAATAGTGGTTTACCCTTCCCATATCATTAATTGCAGATTGAGGTGGGCCTTCCAGATAAACGACATGTCCCAGGGACGTTGCAACATTAGAGCATCTCCAGTCGCGTCCCCCAAACCGTCCCCAAACCGCGCGGGATTGAGCGTTTGGGGGACGTGTTTCGTTCGTGCCGCGTTTGGGGGACGTCGCTCCCCAGTCGCGTCCCCCAAACAAAATTTCGCAAATTTTAAACTTAACTAGATTCGATTAGATTCGTCCAAACTTACATAGATTCGAACGAAATTTGACTAACTTTAAAACTAAACCTAATCTAGAACCACTTGCGGCGGCCGGAGGCATCGTAGTACTGCTTGGAAGTTGTACATCTCGTCGGTGACGACCTCCTGCTTGACGCGCTCGTCGACGGGCTCGTCCACGGGCTCGTCCTTCACCAAGCCGCTTGGTCCCGCCTCGCCGTCGTCGGTGAGGTCCACCGGCGGCTTGCCGGAGTCGCGGATGGACATGGCGATCGCCGCGTCCAGGTCGCCCCTCCAGGGCGTCCTTGTCGTCCATGGACGCCAAGAATGCCGCCCGCAGCCCTGGGCGGTCCTCGGGGTCGTCGGCTGCTGGCGATGAGCCGGCTGCCGCCGCTCGTACTCCGCCGAGCAGCGCCGCTGCGACGCTTCCTCCGGCTCCTCCTTCACCTCCGGCTTCGGGATGAGGAGGGCGCCGCCGCGCCTCCCTTGCTGCCGCCCGCTGCCGCTACCGCCACGCCTCGTGTTGACGGGCGTCGCCGGCTCCTCCTTGACCTCCCGTTTGGGGACGGTGTAGGGCGCCGACCGGTACGACGAGGACGGCGTCGATCACGCCGGTCCCAAGGAAGAAGAGTGCGAGGAGGACGAGTACGTCGTCCTCCTCGGCTGCCATTGAGGAGACGGCGGCGGCGACGACGGCATCTCCAGCCTTGGAGCGCCATTGCGGAGGCCGCGGATGATGTTCTCGAGGGTGCGCCCCAGAACGCCCCAGAACAGGGCGCGGCCTTCCCTGTTCCAGCTGTTGGGGCCGCCGACGAGGTTGTCGGTGCTGTGCATCCCGACGTCGTACTTCGCCTGGAAGTACGTCGTCCACCGAGCGTCGTTGTCGTTGACCGCCCACGTCGGATCCAACCGCTCCTCGGCGGTGAGTTGAGCCCGACGGGCCTTGATGGCGTCCCTCCATTGGTCCGTCTTCGGCTTCGGCGGCGGCGGAACGCCAATGCCGTTCACGGCCATCTTCCAGCCGCCGCTGCTTGGCAGCCGCATGTCCGGCGGGACTGGATACCGGGCGTGGTACAGCGCCCACGCCTCCGCCACGGTGAGGCTGCCGCGTCCGAAGCCGTTCGCCGCGGCGATCTTGCGGGAGGACGAGCTCGACATTTTTTGAGTGGCGAGGAGAGGATCTGGGAGGGGGGAGGCGGCGGCGACGAGAAGGATTATGGTGAGCGGCGATAACTGCGGGCGTCTTAAAACAGCGGCGGCAGCGGGTGGTTGCACGCAATAACTCCGGCGCGGACGGCCACGCGGCCATGCACGACGAGACGCGTCCCTGCGTCGCCTGGGAAAACAGGGACGCCATTAACGTCGCTTGACCAAAGGTAGGCGACGGGGTTTTAGCCTTCCGTGCCGCTGACGGGTCGGGCCCGCGTCGGTTGGCCTCGCTTTTCGTTGTGTCCGGCGTCCCCGGAGCGTCCCCTGTGGGACGGGGACGGGGACGGGGACGGGCTCGGGGCGCCGGACACCGTATCGGGCCGCGCCGGACAAAAATGGGCTTTGGGGGACGCGGCTGGAACTCTTTTTTTGTCCGGCGCGCCCCAAATCCCTTTGGGGGACGGTTTGGGGGACACGACTGGAGATGCTCTTACAATCTGCATTATAATGTTGCTGTGGTCAGCATCGAGAAATTTCGCTGTACTCGGACAGAAAATATCGACAATAATGTGAAAACTGGCACTCTTTCGGAGGCAATAGCCATAGGGCGCGTTTATGAATCAGGCAAATTAATGGCTGCAAGTGGGACATTGTTTGACAAAAAGAGGGAACTTGAATGCGATGATCTTAAGATCTCCACTTGTGAAATCTCCAAGGTATGCTGTGCAAGTTTCTACAATATTTTATATGTGTGGTGGAAACAAATAGTAACACCAGAATAGATGAAACTTAATCCATCAACATACGTATATAGATTATGATTATCGTAATTTCTACTGATTACTTTGTTTTGTGCTAGGCTGGGATTGGAGGGCCTCTTATTGACTTCAATGGGAACTTTATTGGTATGAACTTCTATGGCTTGGAAGAAACTCCATACATGCCAAAGGATATAATTTTGAAACTTCTGACGAATTTTGATGCAGAAGGGTATGTTTTCTGCAATTATGTAGAATCTCTTGTAGCATGCATGCGTTTTTCATGTGCATACATAACATTCAGGCCTTTGAGTGAAATGCACTTGCGTCCAAAAGATATTTGCTACCATTTTTATCTTATATAATTGAATGGTCATTACGCCTTGGAACAGAAGTGGCATATTGTAAACTACATAAAATGCGATTAAGCCATCATATGAATAAACTGGCTGTTGCTTACAGCCTGAATATGTCTGATAGAACATATATATCATATTGATAGTATCCTGTGCATAGCAAAAGTTTACCTTGAATTCATACTGGCTAAATCTGGGCTCGGTTTTAGTAGTTTGTTTATATATCTTGCATGTTCATGTTACTGTTAGTTTGAACGCATTACCAAGGCCAATGCCGCAGGACATGTCAAGGGGCTTGTGCCGCACCTCATCCCGGGGGGTGACACAATTGCAATACGCGGACGACACCATGATTTTGGTGGAACCCACAGGGGAGGGGATCGCAAATCTGAAGACCCTGCTACTCTGTTTCGAGAACATGTCGGGTCTAAAGATAAACTTCGACAAGAGCGAGGTCGTGGTCATGGGGGTCTCCACGACCACATGCGGGTTCTCGACCTCGACCAGCGGGTTGCCAACCTGTTGAATTGTCGCCTGGGCAAATTCCCTATCACTTATCTCGGACTACCTATCAGTGATAAGCCGCTTAGGGTAGCGGATTGGGGCTTCCTTCCGGAGGTGGTTGCTCGGAGGGTCGAGCCGTGGCAGGGGCTGTATCTCGGGGCAGCAGGGCGCCTGGAGCTTACTAACTCCTGCTTGTCTAGCCTGCCTTTGTTCGCCATGAGCATGTACTTGCTTCATGACGGAACACACAAGGCTATGGACAGACCGCGTTCACGCTTCCTCTGGGAGGGCGTCGGGGACAAACGCAAGTATCACATGGTGGATTGGGCCACGGTGTGTAAACCTAAGGCGCTGGGGGGTCTCGGGGTTATGAACACCAAGTTCATGAATATTGCCCTCATGGTGAAATGGATTTGGAAGCTTTATCAAGGTGCGGACGGTCTGTGGGCAGACCTGATCAGGGCCAAGTATCTGCGGGGTAGGGACCTCTATGCGGGAGGGGTCCCAACCCACGGATCCCAGTTTTGGAATGCGATACAAAAGGTTAAATGGCACTTCAAGCTGGGGGCTAAGCATAGGGTCCGGAACGGGAGAATGACCTATTTCTGGACGGAGTGGTGGACTGGGAACGGCCCACTTAGGGCGAGATTTCCCAGGCTCTTCAGCTGATGTGAGTCTCCGTTCATCACCGTCGATGGGGCAAGGGTGCTCGATGGGGTGCCAGGGGAATGGCGCCTCCGCTTCCGGCGGCAGTTTGGGCTTGCCGAGACCATGGAGTGGGACAACCTATGCAGGGAGGTACAGGGAATCCCCACTAGCCCGGAGGATGATGAGGTGTCCTGGGCCCTAGAGCCTTCGGGCATCTTCTCCACTAGCTCTGTTTATGCAAGCTTGGCGCAAGGGGCAACTACCGCGTCCTTCAAGGATGTTTGGAGAACCAGAGTACCACCGAAGATAAAGGTGTTTCTTTGGCAATTGATTCGTGGGCGGCTGCCCTCGGGCGAGCAGCTGCTCAAGCGGCATGGACCTTCCAATGGGAGGTGCGCGCTTTGCGGTGCATGGGAGGACTGCAATCATATCTTCTTCACCTGCCCTACCGCGAGACTGATGTGGGCTAGGGTGAGGGAGCTCCTTTCTTGCGACTGGAACCCTGCAGGGGCAGGGGACTTCATTGCACTCACTCAGGGCCTGAGTAACCCCCTCCGTAGGCTAGCTTGGTTCACGTTTGCGGCGCAATGTTGGACACTTTGGAACATACGGAATAAGCTAGCTATAGAGGGAAAGCTGATCGGCAACCCGGCTGATATCTTCTACCAATTGTCTTTACATATGCAGTGCTGGAGGGTTCTGGTCAGACCGAGGGACAGGGACTTGCTGGACTTGGCGGTGGGCGACGTCAGGAGGCTCTACGCTCGGACGCGGTCTGAGTCGACATGAGGACGACACCTCGACCGTGATCACACACGACGAGGCTTTGGCTACTTTGAGGGGCCGGGGTGTTTGTGCTTTACCATGTCATGTGTTGCTGGGAGCTAGGTGTGTGTAAGAACTGGTATTTGAACATTCGATGGCGCGTGTGTGTGGAGTTGTATCGAACCTTGATGATCCCATGTGTGGCTTTATATATAAAGCTGGGCTGGAGGGCCTTCTATTAAAAAAAGAACTCATGCCGGTTCGTAAGCCTTAACTTGATTTTGCGCTTTTCATTTCGCCTCTTCTTGTCTGGACATATGAATGAATTTTGTCAAAGTCGCATGATCTGGAGATGTTCATGTATGCTAAAACTACTTTTGTCTTATTTGTAGGACTGTTGACGCTGATTTTACTGAAGTCCCTAACCCAAACAGGTAATTTTACCATATCGAGTGTGCACTTGGTTTATTATATACAAGATTTTTACATAGCCTACCATAGTACCATGCATGCCATGTAGTTGATTCAGATTTACACTATTCATTAACTTATTTATATTCATCTTAACAGGTGGCATGTGCCTAAGCCGTATTGGCGTTATCCGTCATGGCATGACGAGCTGGAGGAGGTAGACATATTGGAATTATTTGAGGAAGAATTTGATTAATGTGACTTGTTTGGCCATGTCTATATTGTTTCAAGTGAAGCTCCTCTGTTTAGCTCTCTGAAAATTTGAATCCTGAAATAGTCACCTCGTCGCGTACTCGTAATGTGGACTTGTGTGAACTAGTCCAGGTGGTACTATGGTAATGGACTTTTCCCTATGCAAAATCCATGTCTATATTGATTAATCTGTTTGCTCTCACCCTTTGGTTTTGTGGAAACTCAAGGTTTTTGGATTGGTAGGATTGTAGATCTAGATTTTCTCTTTTTTTTTTCTCAAGTGGGAGAAAAATCATGAAAGGAAAAGTGAGGTAGGAAGCTCAAAGAAAATCAACAATGGGGTGAGAAGAAGCTCTCCAAGATGGATACCTTTGGGAAAGAAACCCTCTTAAATAGGTACCTCGAAAGAAAACGTAGGGCCGGAAGTTCTCCTTCTAGGGGGTGGTACCACCGACCAGGTAGAAAAGCAGCCCAACGGTAAACAAGGTGCAGAAGTAGGTACTACAGGCCTACGTTTAGAGGTGAAACCTATAAACGTCCGAAAGATACAAATTGCTCGCAGAACCATTCCATAGCCAAAAACGGTGTTTCCAAGACACCGGTAGTACCGGAAAACTACCGGCCTACACATGTAAAGCCTAGGAATAAGGTGCCAAATAAGAGCGGGCGATAGTAGCGACCAGCAACTTCTGGTTCAAAACTCTTTTCACGAAAACTGCAATAGCTTGAGAATGAAAATTTCGATTGAGGTGAAACCAATTTTTTTGGAAGGATAACGAAAATAACTGCCTCACAAAAGTAGGGGAGATTTTCACGAATTTAGAGGTGAAACATGTCATCACGAAGAACAGGTAAAAACTCAGATATTGAAACCGCAACAAGTTTTTTGTACGAAATCCGTTTTCGGTAAAGTATAACTTGTCATGAGAGAAAACACAAGATCTAAAGCATCTCTTGGATAAGAATCAAGAAACAACCAAGAAATATGATGCCAAACATGTACGGGTTTGATCTCTCTCACATCAAGTTACTTATTCGAGGGCTCTCTTGATAGTATGGTTGCGATCCTAAAATAAGGTTTCCCAACAACAATAAGAGACCGATAAAAGAGAAAGCCTATCAAGCATAATTCCACTTGATCTAGATGATAACGATCTTGACCGCACCAAGATGGTACAATTTTTTTTGATTGTGCTTGCTTGGTAAAGTCTTGTGGATTGCGCCCATACTCCACTAAGGGAGAGCCTCTTCTTCATCATATTTTCACATATCCATGATCAACATAAAGACGGCAATATTCAAGCAAATGATTTCTTCTGAGAGGGCTCTGATACGTCCAATTTGCATCACTATTATATATCATAATTTGCTGTTATTCATTAATATATTTCATATTGGGACACAATACTTATGTTATTTCATCTATTTTGCATGTTTCATGATTATTTGGAGATCGAGCACCGGAGCCGGGATTCTGTCTGGAAAAAGCACCGTCGGGATGCAATATTTCGGAAGATCAAGCGTGAAGAAGGAAGTTTTACCAAAAATCCTATTTTTCCGGATGACGAAGGAAGCCGAAGGGGAGCCGAGATGGACCCAAGGTGGGCCCACACCATAGGGTGGCGCGGCCCATGGCACTGGCCGCGCCACCATGTGGTGTGGGGCCCCCTCGGCCTCTTTCGCCTCCTTTTCTTCGCGAAACCCTTCGTCCCGAAGACCTAAGCCACGAGAGGAATCCTCACGAAGGGTTACGGCCGCCTGCGCGGGCGGAGAACACCGAGAGAAAAAGAGCTCTCCGGCGGGCAGGAATCCGCCGGGGAAATTCCCTCCCGGAGGGGAAATCGACGCCATCGTCACCGCCATCGAGCTGGACATCATCTCCATCACCATCATCATCATCTCCACCATCATCACCGCCATCTCCACCGCTGGACATCGTCACCGCTGTAGCAATTTGGGTTTGATCTTGATTGTTTGATAGGGGAAACTCTCCCGATACTGATTTCTACTTGTTGTTGATGCTATTGAGTGAAACCATTGAACCAAGGTCTATGTTCAGATTGTTATTCATCATCATATCACCCCTGATCATGTTCCATATGATGTCTCGTGAGTATTTCGTTTAGTTCTTGAGGACATGGGTGAAGTCTAAATGTTAGTAGTGAACTATGGTTGAGTAATATTCAATGTTATGATATTTAAGTTGTGGTGTTATTCTTCTAGTGGTGTCGTGTGAACGTCGACTACACGACACTTCACCATTTATGGGCCTAGGGGAATGCATCTTGTACTCGTTTGCCAATTGCGGGGTTGCCGGAGTGACGAAACCTAAACCCCTGTTGGTATATCGATGCGGGAGGGATCGCAAGATCTCGAGTTTAAGGTCTGTGGTTAGATTTATCTTAATTACTTTCTTGTAGTTGCGGATGCTTGCAAGGGGTATAATCACAAGTATGTATTAGTCCTAGGAAGGGCGGTACATTAGCATAGGTTCACCCACACAACACTTATCAAAACAATGAAGATTAATCAAGCTGTATGTAGCGAAAGCACTAGACTAAAATCCCGTGTGTCCTCGAGAACGTTTGGTCATTATAAGTAAACAAACCGGCTTGTCCTTTGTGCTAAAAAGGATTGGGCCACTCGCTGCAATTATTTCTCTCGCATTTTACTTACTCGTACTTTATTCATACGTTACATCAAAACCCCCTGAATACTTGTTTGTGAGCATTTACGGTGAATCCTTCATCAAAACTACCTGTCAACACCTTACTGCTCCTCGTTGGGATCGACATTCTTACTTATCGAAGATACTACGATACACCCCTATACTTGTGGGTCATCA
>NC_061513.1:293319605-293362698 GCF_022539505.1 Lolium rigidum
ATGTTGTGTTATGTGAGCAAAACTAAGTTAGGAAAACTGTTTTCTACTTTTCCCAAAAATGTTTGAAAATGTTTTGTGAATGTATTTGATGTCAAACTAATGCTCTTGTCCTCTTCATGATGTTATCTACCAGGGGATAATTGGTTTATACCATGGTGATAGCCGAGAAAGACAATTGCTAAGTTGTGATACTCTCATACCTTTACTAGGTAAATAAATGGGGTTTTCTAAATTAAAACTCTTAGAGTTGTTTTGTAGAATCTATAAGTCCTTAATATGTTATACCTTGGCTGCATGGTTAATTGTTGATTGTTGAATGTTGTCTTGATGATGCAATGTGATTGATTGTGTTCCTTTTATATTTTCCGGCGATAGATGCGAACAATTCCGGAGAAGAAGAAGTGGAATCGGATGAGAAGATTATTTATATTGTTGGAATTCTTATATTGATGAAGTTGAAGACGTACAGGGACAAATAAGCCAAGGCAAGCCATCTTTTGATCTCTGGTTTGGTGTCTAGTTGGATGTCATTTGTTGATGTCCAAAGCACCTTGAATTCTATGTGTGTTGTTATCTCTATTTATGTCATCTGTGTGCAATTGCAAAGTGGGGTACTCCTAGTGGTGATACTCCACCATTGTCCTTGTGTTATGGGATGCATGATATTATGGCCGTGCTATTCCACTTGGTTATCTTGTATGCTCAACTTGAGCATCTTCCCTCTCAAGATAGTAACTTACACCACACTCACCACTTTTGTATTTTAGAGGTATCAATGTCATGATCTTGGTGTATTCTCAACTTGAGAGGAGTATGCCGTGTACCATATTGGAGAGTATGTTGGATAGTGATACTCCACTATCTAAGTTGTATTTTTAGCACCACAAATCTGAAAGTATAATCCTCCTTGTGTTGTCATAATACATGCTTACCTTAAAGCAAGTATGATCCACTCCATTACCCTTTTGTTTACACCATCTATGGCGTGATGACTCTCATCTCGGCCGTAGTGCAATAGTAGTTCCACTCATGAAACTATAGGTTGGGAACCCCTCAAGGCTTACCTTGTTGTAAATGTTTGTGAAAACCTTGGGTAAGTTAACTCTACTCAAGTGTATGTTTTGGAAAGGCAATGTTTGGAACAAGGTTGTTCGGAGGAAATATGGTTGGTTGTGGACAAGCAAAGGAAGTGTGGGTGAAATGTGTTTTTAAAAAGGAGCACTGCGTATATGTGTACACCAGCCCAACTTTTATCGCGCAACCACTCTACCCTGGTGTGGGACGGGGCTTAGCCCGTAGTTTGTTGAAGTGCGCGGGAGCACCCTTCACAACTTTCTAGGGAGGGTCATGACGACCTCCGACGCCGGGTTGCGCTCCGGAGGAGGCAATACAGCTGTCTTAGCCGATAGCCGGACGATTGCGAGGGTCTTCGTCATGGCGCCGGAGATACGCTCAAAAGGAGGTATGCTGCCGGGGTGCCGGGAAGGGGTAAGCCCGCGAGGGAAGGACTCGTGCCAGTGGAGATGGGCGAAAGGTTATGTCCGGGTATCCGTCGTGGCATATGTTGTTATGCGGGGATGATGCCCACACGTTAGGTATCCGGATAGTTGTGGGGAAAGTGTGCAAACTCTGCAGAGTTAAATCTATTCGAATAGCCGCGTCCGCGGTCATGGACGGGGTTGCAAAGGTCTACCTTTATCGGGGCTTGCGTTTTGTTTTTGAACAAATGATTTGCAAAGGAAGTGTTGTGTTTATGTGTACCGGAAGGGTACAGAAAAAGGGCGTGTGTTGACCATATGGAGATGGTCGTGGAAAAATGAAGGCTAAGTGGGGAACTCTTTCCTAAATGTTTCTTGAAGAGGAACTCTTCTTTAACAAAGATATAGATATGTCATAGCTATCTTTTGAAGTATCTTCTTCAATAAAGATATAGAGATGCCATAGTACCACTTTAGTGTCTCCATCAATTGCGATGTCGGGATGCTATATCCAAAAGAGAAATTAATTCTCTTTCACATGCTATATCCACAAGAGAAACTATTCTTCCTCTCTTGTCTCTTTTAGTTAGCTCTGTTAGCATCTTTCTTGATGGTTTGCGAGTACAATTCCAAATGTACTCACGGCTTTGTCCCTGGCTATTTACTTGGCCGGACTTGGAGGAACACGATGGATGAAGAAGGAGTTGGCGACGTCTATGCGAGCTAGGAACGTCTTCCCGGTCGGTTGCTCGTAGGGTTATGGCGAGATGACTTGGGTGCTTCTATTGCTTGAAGTGATGATGCTACTCTGATGTTTAGTTAGGCCCTCCGAGGCTGTTATGTAAGTATTGGTCATGCGACCATATTGTAATTTTCTTATTCCGCTTTGTAATGGATGGTGTAATTTGATATCAGTTCGGTTATGTGTTCACGACACACTGATCATGGGATCGTGAACTGTATACATAACAGGGTATTTCGGACAGTTAGTCCGGGGTCCCCACAGGGAACGTAGACATCAATGACCCACACTTATATAAAGAAGGAGTGGATGGTATTATGCGAAGGTGTGTTCCCGAATATGAACAACAAGAGATATTGAGTAAATGTCATGGAAGTGCTTATGGAGGACATCACGCCGGAGATAGAACCGCGCAAAAGGTTCTACAATCAGGTTTTTATTGGCCAACTCTCTTCAAAGATGCAAGGAAGTTTATTTTATCTTGTGATGAATGTCAAAGGGTTGGTAATATCTCCAGACGCAATGAAATGCCTATGAATTATACTCTTGTTATTGAACCGTTTGATTGTTGGGGATTTGACTTCATGGGACCTTTTCCCTCTTCAAAAGGTAACACTCATATACTTGTTGCTGTTGATTATGTTACTAAATGGGTGGAAGCCATACCTACAAAAAGTGCTGATGGTGAGACCTCATTAAAAATGCTTTTAGATGTTATTTTTCCTAGATTTGGAGTACCTAGATATATTATGACTGATGGAGGTTCTCATTTTATTCATGGAGGTTTTAGAAAAACTCTTGCTAAGTATGGTATTAATCATAGAATTGCTTCCGCTTATCACCCTCAAAGTAGTGGTCAAGTAGAACTATCAAATAGAGAAATTAAATCTATCTTGCGAGAAAACCGTTAATAAATCTAGAAAGAATTGGGCTAGTAAATTGAAAGACGCACTATGGGCTTATAGAACTGCTTATAAAAACCCCATGGGAATGTCACCTTATAAAATGGTTTACGGAAAAGCTTGTCATTTACCTTTAGAACTAGAACACAAAGCTTATCGGGCTGTTAGAGAATTAAATAAAGATCCTAAACTTGCCGGTGATAAGAGGTTGCTACAATTAAGTTCTCTAGATGAATGGAGAAGTGAAGCTTATGAAAATGCTAAACTCTTTAAAGAAAAAGTTAAAAAATGGCATGATAGAAGGATCATCAAAAGAGAATTTAATATTGGGGATAAAGTCCTATTGTATCGGTCTCGTCTCAGATTCTTTGCAGGGAAATTACTCTCGAAATGGGAAGGACCATATGTTGTCGAGGAGGTGTATCGTTCAGGAGCAATTAAAATTAGCTCTCTCCAAGGCAATGCTACGCAAGTGGTGAATGGGCAAAGACTCAAGCATTATATCTCGGGTGATTCTTATAATGTTGATGTTGATATTATTCGAATGGAAACACCGGAGGCTTTCATCAAAGGACAAATTGACAGTCCGCCAGAACTCGACTTTGAATAGGTAACAGTACTGGTAATGTAAAGTTCGTGATTTACTTTCCGAACATTATATTTGCTGTTTTTGGAAAATATGAAAATTTACGAGATCGAAACGGAGTGGAGAGGACGCACGAGGGCGTGCCACCATAGGCCGGCGCGGCTCGACACCGGGCCCGCGCCGACCTATGGTCCGGCCGCCTCATCGCTCCTTTCCGACTCTAGTTCGATCCGGTACTTTCCGTTTGTTCCGAATTTTTTATTATAAAATCCCCGGACCCCTGGAGGTCCGTATATCGTTTTCTCGACGTGTTTTGTTTCGAGCTGTTTCTGCCGGGATCTATTTTCAATCTAGGAGCACCATGGCCTCCGACAACAAGGGCAAAGGGCCTTCGAAGGAAGAAGTGAAAAGGGTGTCGTCAAAACAAGAGCAACAAGTCTGTGGGAAGTAAGCAAGTCTTGGTGGGATGCGTTGATACTCGACGTTCTTTCTCTCATAACTTGCAGGGACCTTTACCCCCTGCTCTTGGCTTCGACTCTTTCCCTGTGTTGGAAGAAGCTCTGCGGACTACCGATGAGTTTTGTGGTCAATACCGGGCTCTAAGAAGAGAAGTGGAGATACTCAGGGAGGAGAATTGCCGACTCCGTAGAATGCTGGGATATTACTTGATGCCCGTCACAGGTTCGCCATCGCCGACTTCAGATAACAATGAATCTCTTCGAGACTTAGTGCAGATCTGCCAAGCTGAGAAGCTGAAGCTGAAGGAGATCTGTAAGAAGCGCATAAGGGATTCATCACCACCATCACCATAAGGCATCCCCTTGGTTTGTTCCAAGCTTGGGGGAGTGCTGCGGTATCACATTATCACTACCTTTTACTTTTTACTATCAAGTAGTGTCATATCATGAGTAGGGAAGTTATCGTATGAGATGGGTTGCAGTGTGGAAGTATCTCTTCTTTAGTTTGTCTATGTATCCCTTGGTGTGAGTTATCGTTATGGAATATTAATGAGAAGTCTTATCATTTACATATTGCACACCTTATTTTAGTTTGCAATTTCTACTATATGATTGATCTTGATTTTAGTATTGGTACCACTCTGGGAGCATTAAGTAAATCTATTTGGTTTTGGCAAACTTAGCAATGGTCAATAGCAACAACACTTTGAGTTCAAGAAGAATAGGGGGAATACATGTAGAAGATATTATTATCTTTCTTATCAGTCCTTAGCTTAGTATTCTAAAGTTAAAACTGTTTGTGCTTACAAGTAAGATGCATGATTGTTTCTATCACATGTATATTTGTTTGTTTCCCTCAACTCCTATGCTTGCTATTTAACCTTGCTAGCCAAAGACCTGTACTGGAGAGGGAATACTTCTCGTGCATCCAAACCTGAACCCAAACCTATGCCATTTGTGTCCACCATATCTACCTACTGCATGATATTTTCTGCCATTCCAAGTAAATACTTCATGTGCTACCTTTAAACAATTCAAAACTTATTACTTCTTATTTGTGTCAATGTTTTATAGCTCATGAGGAAGTATGTGGTGTTTTATCTTTCAGTCTTGTTAGGCAGCCTCCACTAATGGACTAGTGGCTTCATCCACTTATCCTATAATTTTGCAATAAGAGTCGGCAACGGGGTTCCCGACCCCAATTAATCAACTTTCATTAATAATTCTCTTCACATGTTTTGCCCTGATTCATCAATAAGCAACTTAATTTTGCAATAGACACTCCTCCATGGTATGAGATTGTTGGAAGGCACCCGAGGATTCGGTTAGCCATGGCTTGTGTAAGCAAAGGTTGGGGGGAGTGTCATCCTTAAATAAACTAAAGTACATGTGTAAATAAAAGAGAAGAGTGATGATCTACCTTGCTGGTAGAGATAACGTCCTTCATGGGAGCCGCTCTTTGGAGGTCTGTTTGGCAAGGGGGTTAGAGTACCCGCTACCGGTCGTTGACAACGACAAACACCTCTCAAAACTTTACTTTTATTCTCTTTATATGATTTCAAAACTGAAAAAGCTCTAGCACATGATTTAATCCCTGCTTCCCTCTGCGAAGGGCCTGTCTTTTACTTTATGTTGAGTCAGTAAACCTATTTCCCTCCATCTCAAGCAAGCATTTGAGTTGTTGTGATCAAACTATTATATTGTGATTTGCTTCATCATGTCTATACTCTTTCTTGTTTAGTACAAGTTTTACCCTGAATGAATATAGCTTTGAAAGTCATCAATGATTAATATGATTGAGTATGCAAGTTTACCATAAGTTTTAATATGAGAGCGCTGCTCAATAGATAAAGTATAATCTGTTAACTGTTCTCTGACCAAGAACAAAGTTTGCCATCACCAATTATGATTTCTTATGCACCTTTATTTGTGATTACCTTACACTTGTTTCAAGATTGAGTTATATGAGGAAGTTGTTTACTATAATGTCTTGTGTGAATAAATATGATGCTTCTTGTCCGTATTTTATTTATCGACTCTTCACTCCATAAACATGTGGACCTGTTTACCGAGTTCAGTTTCGCTTGGGGACAAGCGAAGTCTAAGCTTGGGGGGGTTGATACGTCCAATTTGCATCACTATTTTATATCATAATTTGTCTGTTATTCATTGATATATTTCATATTGGGACACAATACTTATGTTATTTCATCTATTTTGCATGTTTCATGATTATTTGGAGATCGAGCACCGGAGCCAGGATTCTGCTGGAAAAAGCACCGTCAGGATGCAATATTTCGGAAGATCAACTGAAGAAGGAAGTTTTACCAAAAATCCTATTTTTCCAGATGACGAAGGAAGCCAGAAGGGGGAGCCAGATGGACCCAAGGTGGGCCCACACCATAGGGTGGCGCGGCCCATGGCCTGGCCGCGCCACCATGTGGTGTGGGGCCCCCTCGGCCTCTTTCGCCTCCTTTTCTTCGCGAAACCCTTCGTCCCGAAGACCTAAGCCACGGAGGAATCCTCACGAAGGGTTACGGCCGCCTCGCGGGGCGGAGAACACCAGAGAGAAAAGAGCTCTCCGGCGGGCAGGAATCCGCCGGGAAATTCCCTCCCGGAGGGGGAAATCGACGCCATCGTCACCGCCATCGAGCTGGACATCATCTCCATCACCATCATCATCATCTACACCATCATCACCGCCATCTCCGCCGCTGGACATCGTCACCGCTGTAGCAATTTGGGTTTGATCTTGATTGTTTGATAGGGGAAACTCTCCCGATACTGATTTCTACTTGTTGTTGATGCTATTGAGTGAAACCATTGAACCAAGGTCTATGTTCAGATTGTTATTCATCATCATATCACCTCCGATCATGTTCCATATGATGTCTCGTGAGTAGTTAGTTTAGTTCTTGAGGACATGGGTGAAGTCTAAATGTTAGTAGTGAACTATGGTTGAGTAATATTCAATGTTATGATATTTAAGTTGTGGTGTTATTCTTCTAGTGGTGTCGTGTGAACGTCGACTACACGACACTTCACCATTTATGGGCCTAGGGGAATGCATCTTGTACTCGTTTTCCAATTGCGGGGTTGCCGGAGTGACGAAACCTAAACCCCCGTTGGTATATCGATGGAGGAGGGATCGCAGGATCTCAGAGTTTAAGGCTGTGGTTAGATTTATCTTAATTACTTTCTTGTAGTTGCGGATGCTTGCAAGGGGTATAATCACAAGTATGTATTAGTCCTAGGAAGGGCGGTACATTAGCATAGGTTCACCCACACAACACTTATCAAAACAATGAAGATTAATCAACTGTATGTAGCGAAAGCACTAGACTAAAATCCCGTGTGCCCTCGAGAACGTTTGGTCATGATAAGTAAACAAACCGGCTTGTCCTTTGTGCTAAAAAGGATTGGGCCACTCGCTGCAATTATTTCTCTCGTATTTTACTTACTCGTACTTTATTCATTTGTTACATCAAAACCCCCTGAATACTTGTTTGTGAGCATTTACAGTGAATCCTTCATCAAAACTACCTGTCAACACCTTCTGCTCCTCGTTGGGATCGACATTCTTACTTATCGAAGATACTACGATACACCCCCTATACTTGTGGGTCATCAGGCTCATATTGAACATACACTTCTTTTCTCCTTTCTTCATTATGTTGGTGTCTTGAAGTTACACATGAGATCTCACCCAATCTTCTTCTTGAAGACATACTTGTCATAGGTTTTGAACTTCCCTCGTGACCAAACTTCGGATCACTCCTTGGTCATCACTTGATCTTCACTTTCTTTTCAACCTTGAAGTCAACATATGGTCAAAACTTGGGTATGAACTAATCCTACAAATACAACTCAATGTAAACATTATCCCATAGGGATTGTTACTAATTACTAAACCATACATGTGGGCTCCTTGCACTTTGAACAACTGTTAGAAGTCTACCTTAACAGGAGATGAGAAATGTGGTATTCATATATGTTGTAAGGAATGTCTGAAGACTGGATGATTCAAGATTGGAAATTACTCCTTTCCTTTAGAATTGGAGAGATATAGTATGACCCATCTCGGTATTACGATGTCATTGGATAGTCTGGCTAGACACTTTGTAATGTGAATTATATGGACATCGAAATACGATACCAGAAAGAGATTGATACTGGATCGAGGTTAGTAGGTATAGTGATCAAGAGTTGAATCACGAGAATACCAAACGTCTTACCTTGGGTATATCGTGAAGCAATATGATCGATGTTAGATATCACAAAGGTTATTTGTGCATAGCCATAAGTTAGTGTTATTTTAGATCTGTATGAAAGGGTTGATATCATTAAAAGTGGTTGACAATGCAACTTGATGCAGTTGAATGTAAATATTATATCTTAATGAAATGACAATTGCTATCTACTTATAATGGAAAAGGATTTGTTAGCACTAATTATGCATTAAGATTTTTGCCATTGATATATAGTGCCTCCCTTCTGCGCACGAAAGTAAATTTTGCGACATTTGTTACTCTGATTGGTCAAGACAGTGCACCCAGCGGCACCACCAATTCGTTCCGCTAACTATTTGGCCCGCTCACAAGAGATAAACAATTTCATTAAACTGGACATAATTTACATTAATTTTGATAGAATTTCATTAAACCAAACGTAATTTACAGTCTGGAAATAAAATCTATATCCTAGTTTCCAGTGCCGCCGTCCTCTTCATCATCGGAGATGAGGTCGATGAAGGGCGGGGTCGCCCGCAGCTGCTACGCCCAAGCAGGGATGTCCAGCGGCTGCGACACGTACTGTGCCTACTGCGGCGGTTGCGCATGATGCGGAGGAGGTGGGACCATCTGGCCGTCCCATGCTGCATGTGGTGGCGCATGCGGCGGAAATGGTGGTGACGGTGGCAGTGAGGCAACATGCTCTGCCACCATTGTCGAGAGCTGAAGAACGTCCTCCAGCCCTGGCCAGGACCACTACGAGTCCTCGTCAGCCTTTGACGTGGCTAGGGAGGTGGCCGTGCCAGCCTCTTCGTCATAGTCGTCAGGGACGAGCGGCTCCATCTTCACAGTGGTTGGAGGCACATCCTCCATCTCGTCGTCCTCCAGCCTCACGTGGTGATTGAGTAGGAGATATTGCCTCCATGAGGTGGGCTTGGCCTTGAAGGCATGGTTGTCGTGGAACAGCTTGAGTAGGCATGGTTGGAGCCGGGATGATTCTACGGCGTGGCCGCCGGGGTGAGTTGTCCACGTGGGTGGTGCCGCAAGAAGACTTGTGCATCGACGAATTCTGGTCGCGATGCCAACGAGGATGCTCTGGTGTGTCGCGGCAACGCGTGGAGGTAGAGCGAGTGGCACCTGAGTGGGGTCTTGTCAGTGAAACACGGCGGCAAGGAATCCTACTCCCGCTCACTCCGCATGATAGGAAGAGGAAACTCAGGTCAGGGAGATGGAAATTTGTGGTCGATTTTGTCAAAAGAACTGCGTCATCATAGTGTACTAGCGCTCTTAACAATGCGATGCTATTATCATATATATCTTGGGGCGATTTTTTTTTTGCTTCGTCTCATTATCTAAGAAAATGCTGGTGCTTAGTTAATTAGCTGAAACCAAACCTATCTATGATCTTCGCATAGTGCTCTCCACCTTGGGTAATGACCTCGGTAATAAAGAATCCCGCGATTTCCTCTTGAATTGCTCGTATTTGGGTCTCCGTTATAAGAGTGTCCCGCAGGCGTTTCATCTATATTTAAAAAAGGAGATCAATATATGAATGGAACTCAATACAATAGATGGTACTAATTAAGATAATTGTGAGAATTTGTTATCGTACACGAGTGTGGTGTATACGGGCATCCCCACCCTTGGGACAGGCCATGTCACGAATGAAGGTGCAGACGTAGTATCCACATAAGTTATTCCCGGGTCCTGCCTCATACACTTTACGAAAAAATAGTTCGATCAAACTAATAATCAAGCATCGTATTGAAAGTAAATATCATATATATAGAGTTTCACGGACATAGATATATAGTACTACTTACAGGGTAATCTTGAAATGTAAGCTCCGGTTTCCATGTACCCGGATCAGTATTGATGAACCGTTTCCAGGCCCTGCCCGGCAAGAAATAATGAGTAAATGAGTTATTGATTAGTTGATGATATCGTCGAATTAGAACAGATGAAGATGCCAATACGAAATTGATTGAAATTACCTCTGGAGGATGGCAGCCATGTTCGCCTATTCCGCATATTCTTTACGTTTCGAGTCCATAACATTTACGACTCCTTTGTGAAGATCAATGATTAGGAGAATAAAGTGGAATCTGCACAAGCATAGCTCAATGATTACGAGAATAAAGTGGAAGGTGCACAAGCATAATGTATATATAACACTCACTTGAAGTTGTAGGGAAAGAATATATCCTGTTTGTTTGCTTGCTTCACTAAAAACATTAACATGTTGTCCTCTGTGTCCTTGGGGAAGTCTCGAACCGTAACTTCATGAACTTTGTCTGGGTCTATGAACCCCAGCGGTAGGAGCTTGCCTCTTTTGTATTCGAGCTTCTTCATTCTGCATAATTAAATGTATAGCGTACACAAAGAATATAGTGAGGATAATTGTTAGTGCAAATGAATGAGCGCTAAGCTACAAACTTAATTACATAAATAAATCACTTACAGGCAGTAGCAACTGATGACAACTTTGTCGAGGGCTTCTTCTAACTCAAGGTTTATCTCCTCGACCCCCCGGAAGTAATGCTCATCTCTAAGATACACCGTGAGGTAGCGATCACCTCTTCGACAGGCTTTCAGGTACCAGTCATGCAACCTTCGCATCTGAGTCCCTAGACGCGCGAGCTCGCCAGGTTTGACGAGATCTTTTCCATATTTATACTTGTTTACCACTTGAGCCGTTGGATAGTAATCTTCGTACTCAACTGATGCTCCCTGAGCTCTAGCATCCCGTTCGATCATCGATGCCGTCTCTGGATCATGATAGGGCTTCACGACGAAGTGGGCTACGGCCTGAATGTCCTGCTGTCCAAGCTGGGCGACTTTTTTTTGCTTCTTTGCTCGCTCTAGAGGACTGTCCAAGAGAGCGGTCATAATCAGCTCTCAGCTCAGGTCTCTTCATTCTCGTCTCGGCAAAGTGCTTCACTGTATGCGGTGGAATAAACATCTTCTTCGGCGCAAGAAACACCTTTTGCTCTTCAGTCTGCTCATGTGGTAACAACTCTGGAGGAGGAGGAGGAGGCGGCGGAGTATTCTGATGAGGAGGAGGAGGAGGAGGCGGCGGAGTATTCTGATGAGGAGGAGGAGGAGGCGGTGGAGTATTCTCACGCGGAGGAGACTGCTCATGCACAGGGGAATCAATCTCGTGCAGAGGAGAATCATCACGCGGAGGAGACTGCGCAGGTGGCGGAGGAGGCGGACGAGTTGGCCTGCTTGGTGGCTTCTCACCTGGAAACACAATGTTCTCCTTCCGCCATTGCACGGTGGTTCTACGGGCTTCTCCCGGTTCTTTGATTTCCCCATCTTCACCGCAGGGTGCTCAAGCACCAACCCCTCATAATCTGTCAACACTTCATCCACCATCACAACGAGCAAAGTCGTCTTGGACCGGACGGCAATGGTAAGACCTTGTAGGTAAGAGGATGCCGACCGCCGCCTTGAAGGATAGGTTGAAAACTTTAACATGCAGCTCACAAGGACGGCTCTCAGTGAGATCATCCACGGGGGGGGTAGCGAGGAGGCTCGACCACCTGGTCATCATCATCTTTATCCACCTGCTGACTGGAAGCCACGCTGCTTTTCCGGTGTTGTTGAGATTGCAGCGGGACGAGGGCATTGAGCAATGCAGGATCTACAGCCTGCCCCTGAGCCATCTGGGATGTAAGTACTTGAGTTACCATGGTTAATTGGGCTTTCATGGTGCTCATACCCTCCTCTAAGGACGCTATGCGGTCTGTTTCCCTTGCCTTTCTCCTCTCATAGCTTTTATCAGGAAATCTCTTCCTTTCCGCAGGAAAGCCATACTTCCACGGAACGGAGCCTTCTGTGCCTCGTGTTCATCCGCCGTGTTCTTTGTTCCCAAGGGCGCGTGTCATCTCATCGTTCTCTCTTTCGGGCTGGAACCTTCCCTCCACCACGTCCTTATGTGCTTTTTCCAGGGCTTCAATGGGAAACTTCAGATGAGCTTTCTTATAGATGCACTTCCCTGTTTCTGGATGCAACGTTCCCCCAATCCCGTAGAACCACTCCTTACACCGTTCGATCCAACCGTGTGTCCCTAATCTGATCCCTTTCCTGGTCAGTTCCGCCTCAGCTGCCTGCCACTTAGGACGGTTAGCTCTGTATCCACCTGGACCCAGAATTTGGTGATATAGCTTCAACGCAGCATTTGCCTTATTTGTTTCCGACCTTTTCAGAAATTCTTCTGACTCCGTGCTGTACTTCACGAATTCGTCCCAGTGATTTTTTACCTTCTCACTGTCCGGAGTCTTGTTTTTCTTGATAAGGCCGCGCAATCTTTTCTTGTGGTTCTTGAATAGTTCGGCCATCTTCTTCTTGGCAAACTCGCGAAGGGCCTGCTCCATCTTGGCCTTTTCAGCGTCATCCGCCTCTTCGGGTACTATGTTGAAATGTGCCATGAGCTTGGTCAGAATGATGTTTTTGGCTACCTCATCGATATAAAGACCTTGAGCTTCTTCCTCTACAGACATCACTAGTCCCTTCGGCTTGTTCCATTCTCGAACGGTGATCGGGACGTGGTCCCTAACAAGCACTCCGCATTGAGCTATAAATGCCTTTGCACCTTTCTCTGGAGCAATCGGTTTACCATCCTTAGCGATGTGGGTGATGTCGTGCCTAACACCGTCGTCCAACTTTTTGGCCGGGCCTCGCTTCCTCGACTTTACAGAAGAAGTGCTCGATCCGGAGGGCTAAAAAATAAATAATTCATAGTCAGTACAATTTAATTAGTTAATGCATCTAGTCGATCAACATCGGCTTAATTAATATATATACCTGGGTGGTAACTACGGTTCCGGAGCCATTATGATGATCTTCTTCCTCACCGGCGCCATTAGGATCTTCTTCCTCAATATTCTCCGCTCCCTCACCGGAGTCATTCAAAAAAGTTGCGGTGACATCGTCATCGCCATCATCTGGAATAACGTCGTCGTCGCGATCATCCAGAGTACCGTGGGCTATGAGGTTCTCCATGAAATTTTCTTGAATTTCATCTCTGTCCATGCTTTCTACAACGACCTGCAAGCTATATATAGGAACCATCATATGATCAAATTAAGGATAATGCAGAAAACTGAAAATGGAGTTACATATGTAGTTCTTAACTAAGGATCGATAATATAGTGCTAAAAGCGGATAGTGCAGTTACATGCATACATAGATCGGGTTCATGTTTATTTAACCCTAATACATCAATCACTACTACAACCTCTCAACCGCGCCGACCGGGTCCTATAACGCGCCGACCGGGTCCTCGAGCCGCGCCGGGTGAACCCCCAAAGCCACGGAACAGTCACAGGAGCATAGCTAACATGAGATCCCTGCATAACGCTCCATCCGGTCCTATACATGTTGTCTAACGCATACATGTAACGGCGAACGTGCTCGTCCTCCGCCGCGATGCGCTGAGCTACCTCCTCGGGCGGGGCCGGCTCCCTCTGAAACGACCGTGGCCCATAAGACCTCCACCATAGAATATCCGGGTCGACGACGGGACCCGGATTCCGCACCAAGGTGCGCGACCCGGAAGCTAAGACCTCCCAGTGCCACCCCGGCGGAGCCCGGTCCCGGACCTCCCCGAGCTGCCGCAACTCCTCCGGAAGAGTCGGACCACGGCGCGGCGGCCGTCGCGGCATCGTAGCTACGAAAACAAATCATATATATATGTACCAACGTTAACATAAATTAAAAAATAACTTCACTACTTTTATGTTAGTCGGCGCCGGCACTACCATTTGGGGGGCGCCGGCACTACATACTCTATTTTGGGGGCGCCGGCAGGGGCGTCGGCACTACCGTATTTTAGGGGCGCCATCACGAGCGCGGCGGCCCTCGGCGCGGCGGCCCTCATAACTTTTTCACAAAAACACTAACTTTTTCACTAACACTAACTTTTTCACTAACACTAACTTTTTCACTAACATTATCTAACATTATCTAACACTAACTTTTTCACTAACACTAACTTTTTCACTAACACCAACTTTTTCACTAACACTAACTTTTTCACTAACATTATCTAACACTAACTTTTTCACTAACACTAACTTTTTCACTAACATTATCTAACACTAACTTTTTCACTAACACTAACTTTTTCACTAACATTATCTAACAAATTAACTAAATCTAACATGCAAGAATAAAAAAAAAGGAGAAGAGGGGTGGGCGGCGCCGGCGCTTACCGGCGGAGGTGGCGGCCGGGGGCGCGGCGGACGGCGACGGCAGGCGCGGTGGCGGAGACGGAGGCGGTGGCGGTGGCGACGGCGACAGTGACGTCGGCCGGCGCGGCAGGCGGCCGAGATGCGCGCGGTTGCGGGCAGCCGGGCGCGCGCGCGGAGGAGGGGGCTGCGATGCGGCGGCGCGGTGGGCGGTGGCGGCAACGCGGTGGGCGGTGGCGGCGGCACGGTGGGCGGCGGCAAGCGCGGGTGGAGAATCGGGCAGCCTGGAGGCACTGTGGTTCTCCTCCTCGCGCGATTGATTTGCGCGAGGAAGGAGACGAGCAGTTATAGGGGAGACCCCCTTTGGTCCTGGTTCGTATTACAAACCGGGACCAAAGGCCCCCCTTTGGTCCCGGTTTGTAATACAAACCGGGCCTAAAGGCCATTTTTGCTGCGGTTTTCGCTACGCGCGCAAAATAGGCCTTTAGGCCCGGTTTGTATTACAAACCGGGACCAAAGGCCAATTTTTTAAAAAAATTTCATTCCCGCCTTATTTCAAATAAAAAAAACACGTACTGGCCACCGCCATGCCACACGTGTCCACCGCCGCCGCCGCCGCCGCCATGTACTGGCCACCGCCGCCACCGCCACCGCCGTGTACTGGCCACTGCCGCCACCGCCACCGCCGTGTACTGGCCACCGCCACCACCGTCACCGCAGTGTACTGGCCACCACCGTCACCGCCATGTACTGGCCACCGCCGCCGTGCCACACGTGTCCCTTCCTCGTGCCACGTGTCCCTCCACCATGCCACACGTGTCGCTTACCCGTCGACGCCGTCGTGCGACGTGTAGCCACCGCTTCCACGTGCCTCGCCCCGCCGACGCCGGCGTGCGACGTGTGTAGCCGTGGCTTACACGTGCCATTCCCCGCGTGCGCTATATAGAGCGACGAGTGCGGGCGCAACCACACGTCGCCACCGCCTCCGCTCATTCATCTCCGGGATGCCTCCATGTCGTCGGGGGCGTCCGGTTTCCGTGGCGTTCGAGTGCGTCCGAGCGGTAGGTTCACCGCCGAGATACGCGCCGGTGGCTTCCGCCTCACCCTCGGCACGTACAACACGCCGGAGCTGGCGGCGCGCGCTTAGGACGTGGCGGCGTGGCGCTTTCGGCGGCCAGGGCGAGACATGAACTTCCCGGATGTTGAATCGCTAGAGGAGGCGGAGTTCCTCGCGCCACCGCCGTGCCTCGTCGACGACGAGGACCGTCGCCGGCACCGCCGGTGCAGCGCAGGATCGCCATCGCCGAGCGCGACGAGCAGTTGATGCGCCGGTGGAGGGCGCAGTTCCCCAACGATGCCGACAACACCGACGCGTTCTTTGCTAACCTTAGGGCACAACGCAGGTCCGACGAGCACCACCGTCGGGCCGTCGCCGCCTTCGAGCTCGAGAACCCGAATACAACTTGGACCGAAAACGACCCTCGGTGGGAGGACATTTGGATGGAGACAACCTCCGACGACGAGTAGAGACTAGACTAGTAATTTATCTTTTTTATTGTAATTTCAATAAAGTCGTTGTCGGTTCTATTAGTTTAAATTTAGTTTATAAAGTCGATGTCGGTTGGTTTTGTTCAATAAAGTGGTTGACACGAAATTTATTACGATTGAACTGAAATTAAAGTACAGAGCTCCTCGGAGAAAAGTTTCCCGCCACATACAGAGCTCCACTCCCACGAAATTTATTACGATTGAACTGAAATTAAAATACAGAGCTCCACTCCCACGATGTTTCTTTTTCCAGAAAGAACTATGTGGCGCTTTGGCTCATCGTTTGATGTATTTGTTTCCTTATGTTTCCTTTTTCTTGGTTTGCTAGACATATCCTTCACATAGAAAATCTGGGCCACATCCTTGGCTAGGACGAATGGTTCGTCTCTATACCCAAGATTGTTGAGATCCATTGTTGTCATTCCATACAACTTGTCTACCTGAACCCCGCCTCCTGTTTTGTTGACCCATTTGCACCTAAATAAAGGGACCTTAAAAGAAGGTCCATAGTCAAGTTCCCATATATCCTCTATGTAACCATAATATGTGTCATTTGGCCCTTCATTCATCATTGCATCAAATCGGACACCACTGTTTTGGTTGGTGCTCTTTTTATCTTGGGCGATTGTGTAAAATGTATTCCCATTTATCTCGTACCCTTGGAAAGTAACTACAGTCGAAGATGGTGTCTGGGACAGCAAGTACAGCTGATCTTCAATATCTTTGTTATTCAGGAGATGTTTTTGCAACCAACCGCCGAAAGTCAACATGTGTTCACGTCTAATCCAATCGTTCGACTACCCCGGGTTCTGGGAGCGTAGAAAGTTCTTGTGGTCACCGATATACGGAGCCACCATGGTGGAACTTTGTAGAACTGTGTAGTGTGCTTGAGTCAAAGAAATCCCGTCCCCACATATCATTGATTTCCTTCCTAGCGTGCCTTTTCCACTTAGTCTCCCTTCATGCCGTGATTCGAGGAACACCAATCGGCTTAAGGTCGGGAATAAAGTCAACACGGAATTCAATGACCTCCTCTGTTCCATAGCCCTTGGAGATGCTTCCTTCCGGCCTAGCACGGTTATGAACATATTTCTTCAAGACTCCCATGAACCTCTCGAAGGGGAACATATTGTGTAGAAACACAGGACCGAGAATGGAAATCTCATCGACCGGGTGAACGAGGAGATGTGTCATAATATTGAAGAAGAATGGTGGGAACACCAGCTCAAAACTAACGAGACATTGGACCACATCATTCCGCAACCTCGGTAGAATTTCTGGATTTATTACCTTCGAGAAATTGCATTGAGGAATGCACATAGCTTCACAATGGGCGATCGAACATTTTTCGGTAGAACCCCCTCAATGCAATCGGAAGCAACTCGTGTCATTATCACGTGACGAGTCATGAGACTTCAGGTTCGGAATGTTTTCTTCTCCATATTTATTATTCCCTTTATATTGGAGGAGAAGCCGGACGGGACCTTGATACTGCGCGAGACATTCAAAAAATATTTCCTTCTCTGCTTTTGTAAGAGCGTAGCTGGAGAAATGACGTCCTTTAACTCTCTCATGCAGCTTTTTGGGGTCTTTCCAACGTTGCTGGTCCTCCTATGCTTCTGGTGTATCTTTTGTCTTCCCGTACACGCCCAGAAAGCCTAGCAGGTTCACGCAAAGATTCTTCGTCACGTGGATCACATCGATTGAAGAGCGGACCTCTAAGACTTTCCAATATTCTAGCTCCCAAAAAATAGATTTCTTCTTCCACATGGGCGCGTGTCCGGCATCGTCATTCGGAACGGACCGTCCGCCGGGACCCTTTCCAAATATTACATCTAGATCCTTGACCATACCAAATATATCAACACCATCACGATGGGGAGGCTTCCTCCGGTGATCAGCCTCACCGTTGTAATGCTTGCCTTTCTTTCTTACGGGATGGGTAGTCCTAAGAAATCGACGATGCCCAAGGTACACAACCTTCTGACCTTTTTCCAAATAATCACCTTCGAGCTCATGTAAACAGTGCGTGCATACATTGTATCCCTTGTTTGACTGTCCTGAAATGTTACCAAGAGCAGGCCAGTCATTGATGGTTACGAAAAGCATCGCTCTTAGGTCAAATTCCTCCTACTTGTGCTCGTCCCACACACGTACACCTGCTAGGGACCACAACTGTAGAAGTTCTTCGACTAATGGCTTCAGGTACACATCAATGTCGTTCCCGGGTTGCTTCGGGCCTTGTATGAGCACTGGCATCATAATGAACTTCCGCTTCATGCACAACCAAGGAGGAAGGTTATATATACAAAGAGTCACGAGGCCAGGTGCTATGGCTGCAGCTCTGCTCTCCAAAAGGATTCATGCCATCCGTACTTAGACCAAACCTTAAGTTCCTTGCATCCTGTGCAAAGTTTGGGAACTCTCTATCGATTTTTCTCCATTGGGATCCATCAGCAGGGTGCCTCAACATCACGTCTTTCTTACGGTCTTCTTTGTGCCATCGCAACAACCTAGCGTGCTCTTTATTTCTGAAGAAGCGTTTCAGTCGTGGTATTATAGGAGCATACCACATAACCTTGGCAGGAACCCTCTTCTTGGGGCGCTCGCCCTCAACATCACCTGGGTCATCTCGTATGATCTTATACCGCAATGCGAGTGCACACCGGACATGCATCCAAATTCTCGTACTCACCGCGGTAGAGGATGCGGTCATTAATGCATGCATGTATCTTTTGCACATCTAATCCTAGAGGGCAGACAATCTTCTTCCCTTCGATACGTGCGGCGGGCAATTCGTTACCCCTTGGAAGCTTCCTCTTAATTATTGTCGGCAACTTTCCAAATCCTGAGTCGGTGACACCGTTCTCTCGCCTTCCATTGCAACAATTCCGGTGTGTTGCCTAGCTTTTTATGGCCATCTTCGCAAGTTGGGTATAACAATTTGTTGTGATCTTCTATCATCTTGTCGAAGGCCAACCTTTCCTTTTCAGTTTCACATTCTCTCCTTGCATCGGCAATGGCCGGACCAAGATCATCATCGGCAGGCTCATCCGGTGCCTCTTGATCTTCTACTTCATTGTCTTCATTGCCTTCTGCAGTATCATCGTATTCGGGGAAATTGGGATAACCGTCATCATCCTCTTCCTCTTCTTCATTGTCTTCCATCATAAGCCCTCTTTCTCCGTGCTTGGTCCAACAATAGTAGCTCGGGCATGAAACCGGATCGCAGAAGGTGGCTGTGAATGAGACTCGAGTGAGCGTAATTTACGGTATTCTTGCGAGTTGACACATGGACAATACATGAAGCCACCATGTTTGTTTGCCTCCGCCACGGCCATAAAATTATCCAGGCCCGAAGTGAACTCGTCAAACCGTCGGTCAATGTACATCCATTGCCGATTCATGCGCATGATATAATTTAGCTGATCAAAACCATTACAGAACATCACGATGTATATATACACATGCATTTTATCAATTACAGATGAAAATGATAAAGTTGTTAACCTCGACGAAGAAGAAAAAAACAAGTTAAGTGTGGCTTGATTTGTGTAAATTCAAGTGGCAAATCCTCGTAAGCATTTCATCAAACACCTCTTGTGCATGTGAACAAGAGAGGAGAGCAATACACCCCTCTTGTGAAGAAAGTGAAAAAATGGCCAGGTGTGGCTCACACTTGGGCAGGGCAAGGTAATATAGCCAGATTGGGGACCTTGTCCCGGTTTGTAACACAAACCGGGTCCGGAGGGGGGGGGCTTTGGACCCGGTTTGTAATACAAACCGGGACTAAAGGTTTCCCACGCCTGACACGGCCTGCCGCGCCCTGCCGTGGACCCTTTAGTCCCGGTTTGTATTAAAAACCGGGTCCAAAGGCCACTACGAGGACAAGCTACGAGCTAGTGGGGTCGCCCTGGGCAAAACGAACCGGGACCAATGCCCACATTAGTCCCGGTTTGGTTCTGCACTGGGACATTTGGTTGGGACCAAAGGCCTCTTCTCCACTAGTGCGAGATCTATTTCTTCATTAGCCTCGTGCCATGTCGGATAGCACCAAAGAGGGATCGATGGGTACACTTGGTCACGCCTCTTATGGGGGTCCAATTCTCGGATCAGCCATATGTTTTTGGGTGGTCTCTCACTACTTCGGGTGTTTTTACTGTCAAATCTTTATATTTGAATTTACTTAAAGACCACACTGGATACCGGAAATACTTTTGTACACCCACGCATGGGTGTGGGTGTTTCTATCACCGTTCATTTATTCCTCGAGATTCGTGCCCACCATGGAAGAGAGAAAGATTCCTTTCTCTCTCCTCTTTTTATCCGAATCTTAAAGCACAATGAACGGTGACGGAAACACCCACACCCATGCGTGGGTGTACAAAATCCACTCTCCACTGGATACCTCAAAAAATATATTTGGAAAATCAAGGTATCACTGAAAATCAGAATTTTTATGTGGTTCGTACATAAAGGGGTGATTCTAACAAAGGATAATCTCATTAAGCTTAACTGGCACGGTTGTTCTAAGTGTTGTTTCTGTGATCAGCCGGAGACCATACAACATCTCTTTGTCTCTTGCCCGTTTGCAAGAATTTTGTGGAGGATCATTTAGATGACTTTTAATATTCCTCCGCCTTCGAGTGTTACAAATATGTTTGGCACTTGGTTAAATGGTACTCCCAAAGAAGACAAATGTTGTGGGCTATATGCACTGTCCGTAATGATTTCATCTTTAACAAAAAAAATATCCATCCTTTCTGCAAGTTATTCCTTTGGTTACCCACGGGATCAATATATGGTCCTATCTTTAGCCAGTGGAGGAGCGCAAGGACTATGTGGTCCTATCTTTAGCCAGTGGAGGAGCGCAAGGACATGGATACTGGGTGCAACCGTTTGACGACAGTCGCACGAGATTTATACAGCCAGTGTGGTTGGCGGTCTGAGAGGCATATCAATGCTTGATGTTTTTAACAAACTTTTCAATAATTTTTAGATGGCTCATTTTTGTTGAGACTTTGTGCGATCCGTGATTTGTAATAAATAGCTCCTTTTTATGTAATAAACTCTGGATTATCTTGCAATAAAGAGCCGTATGCATCGATTAATGCAGAGGCTGGGATGATCCCATTTCGAAAAAAAGCTTGGACGTACTCCTGTGTGCCTTGAAGCTTTATGATGAGGTCTTTTTTTTCATTTAAAAAATACTACACTATCCCCGCTTGGAAGTTTAAGATAAATAAAAATCAACATCGTTGGTGCTACTGCATAGGTTCCATGCATATTTGCATTCCTGACGTGTGACGATATGGATCAGGTGATTTGCAATTGGTTATTCTATATATTCCCTCGTGTCTAGATACATGCGTATCTAGAATTCTAAACAAAGCTGAGCCAATTAAATTGGAATGGAAGGACTATTTCTGCACCTGCTGCTTCAACACTACGGAGTACAGACCACCTTTCTCTCTATCCCCCTTTCATCTGTTTCTTCTTTAAAACGCACAGGAGAACTGCATGTCAAAAACCACGCCTGAAGGAGAACTGTGTGTTAATGTGTTAAGTAAGAAAACAAACTAACTTGTTTGGTACAACGCCTGATGGCAAGATATAGTTAGCTGTTCTTCTGTTCATCTTTTATTGTATAAAAAATGTTGCATGTTCAGGTCATTTCTTTGTATGATCTGTAGTGCTTTTCAGACGCAGCGGTACAGATAGTTACACTTGCAACTTTTTTCTCGACGTTCCTGTGCAAACCTGTTTCTTGACGTTCCAATCTCTCCAGGCTATGAATCGTGCTGGTAGCAAGGCTGGAAACAAGGGTGCCAAAACTGCTTTAACCCCCGTAAGTATCTCAGCGTTTTGTTTATCCATAGATTGAGATGACCTCGTTGTTTAGGAATCATTTAAACTGGCAATACGTGGATGCTCATTTAAACGTGATTCTTTCATGTTCATCATTAGTTGAGCTGTCTCCTTTGGCTAATTGTTTTGGTTCCTTTGCGATGATTGTCACTGTCAGTACACATGTATAGCACACTAATAATTTCAAGTCACAACACTTCTGAATAAGCTATTCGTCTGTTGAAAACTTCAGCAATGAATTTTTGCTTAATTGTACTATTGTAGTATATGCTGTCTGGATGAAGAAAAAATATGGCATTACGTTGTACTGTTCACTTGTATGGAAAATTGAAGGAGTCTTCATCTGTTGATAAACCAACTTGTATCCTGAATTTGAAGGATCACACTGTCACTAACATAATACCCAGCTTTCATGCAATCCTAGAGAACTATGTCAACTAGAGCATGGAGAACACACCAGCTGATAATTTTGTTTATAACAGATGTTTGGACCCACTGCTGCTAAAATGAAGGTTTCCAACAAGCAATCTACAAATCTGACACAGCTGCACAAAATCAAGGGCGAAGAAAATGGACATATCCAAACAATCCATTCTTCGAACAAAAATATAACTTCCACCCAGAAATTCCTAAGGTATGAATTATAGATCCCCAGTGATTCAAGTACTACATGACACATCAAGCTGGCTTTCAATCCTCGTGAGGTTACAGATAGAAGGGATTGACTGCTGCTCCATTTTAGAGAGACCAAGCAGCCACAGCAGTTAGACTAAAATTTGTGCGTGGCATACATATGGCTTAAAAACAGAAGTGGACACACAGCGAACTGGCAAAAAGCTTTCTTCTGACAAATCTGTGGCACTCCACGAATGCAGCTTGACTTGGATTAATAATACTAGGTGTTGTCCAGCGCTGATGCCAAGCCCATTCGTCTCTTAGAAGTTCTTTCTTGTTGTTACGTACAAGTGATGAGAATCTTTTGTATGTACCATAAGTATAGGTGTCTCCAATCATGTAAATATTAGTATTAAATCATGAATGTGAATGGTTTTCCAACTTGCTATACAATAAGCAAAATGATAAGGTTGCCCCGCACACATGGTCTCTAAAAGCTGACTTCCACTAACGATTATGCAGTAGTTTAACAAGTGGTAAGCAGAACATCACTTTCTATGGCTCTGAATTGTATTATATGATGCAGTTCAGCAACTAGGGTTCATGAGATATTATAATGTGGCTTGTCCTTAATTCTATTATATGTTGCAGTTCAGCAACTATGGCTCATGAGATATTGCAATGTGGCTTGTCCTTAGTTTATTATATGTTGCAGTTCAGCAACTATGGCTCATGAGATATTGCAATGTGGCTGATCCTTGATTTGCTCATGACATATTATAAATAGATCTGTGGGACAATGACAGTGCACTGCTTTAATATGCCTAGAACAATAATGATTGCTACTAGCCATAACAAGTAAAGAATTATAGGCTTTCAGGCGACACGTCCCCTTCAAATAATAACGAGTCAATCCAAGACAGGCGCATTGGAGTTTAGAAACGAACTCAAGATAGCAAAATACTACCTCTGTTCTTCTTTAATCGACGCGGAATACAAGCCAGTTAGTAGAGCATATCTTCATATCTGGCGTCAATTAAACACGAACGGAGGGAGTATGATCTAAGGCAAAACGAGGACCAGAATACTGGGTCTGCAAGTAGATTAACTCAGCTATCCAAGTAAGTACAAGTTGATTTTATCTAAAGCACTCATGTGAGGTGAGAGAAACGACCGCCTTCACATCAAGCAAAATGAAAAGAGGAGTGGGATGAAATTCAAGTTAGCAAAGGCTCTGATGTGTCGGTACTCGGTAGACAGTGCCTTCAGGAGCGAGGACAAAATCCGTTGTCTGCAGAGCACGCACCAAATTGTGCGAGTCTGACTCGATATGCACCTACAGACGTGGCCAGAAGGTGGGCGGGTTGCTTTCCTGAAGTCATGGAAAGTGAAATCAATTTAACCAACCACGTGCGTGCACTTAATTTAATTATACCGTAAATCCATTCCCTAACAGACCTATTACTGCATAGCCCATGCTTCCCATATCATCACACTATACCCAACATGTATATACAGAATGGAGCTAGTATTATATATAATACTAGCTCCATTCTGAAATATAAGCTTAATTTAAAATTTATATTTTGAAACGGATGTAATAGTTACTAAGATGCACCACTTTAGGAATAGATGATTCACATGACATTCTCCCAAAGCTTCTAAAAACACGTGTTACACCTGGCTCTTGGTCTAGAGCCTACTATTTTTTCTCTCCTCCAAATTATCAAAAATATTGTTGTTGATATCTTTGATTTTTCGTAAATGGCATGTATCTCGATGAGTTGTAACTTCTAGGTTCAGTTATCTTAGTCTATATCTAGTCTCTTTCAAAATTAAGAAAAAGGTATGATTACTTTTGTCCGATCCAATCAGTGCATGATGACTAATCCACGTACTGGTGTTCCACACGTTACTCCAAAGCATCGACGTCTCGATCAACACTATCCTACAAAAATGGGACGAATAACGTGCGTATGCATAGCCGCACTCATATATATCTCAGATGTCTTACATTAGTGTAATTAATTCTCATAGTTTGCTTACGTACTTGCGTTGGGCTGCAGCGCGCCAGCGCATGCGTGCATGCCTGAACCTCCGTCTGCGCCGTAGATGCCAACTGATTAAAACGTCCAGCTGCACCAGTGCACCTCTGGCCTGTCCGCTCTGCTCTCGAAGGGCCTTGCCCGGGCATCTCTAACGGGTGACACAAACAGACGCTGAGCAGCCGTTTGTGTCCGCTCGGACCAAAAATACCGACGCATCATGACCGAGCTGTTCGCAGCGATGCAAACCCGGCGGATATTTACGCCTGGAATACGCTGCGCGGACGCCCCAAGTGACCGCTCGCTTCTCCACTGAGCCCGCCTGGCAGCGAGCCTATATCGAGGGCTGCTCCACCTCCGCAACCGGCCTGGGCTCCTCCACCTCCGCCACAGGCATGGGCTCCTCCACCTCTACCTCCAACATAGGCCTGGGCTCCTCCACCTCCGCCTCCGCCGACGGCACCGGCGTATGTTCCGCCGCTTCCCAACTAGCCCTAGGCAGTACCGGAGCTCGTCGTGATCGACAGCGACGACGAGAACCAGTAGGCGCAAGCGTTTTTAGGGTTTTTATTTTCCTTTCTTTTACTATGTAAATTATGTTTTCATGTTTAAAAAAATGGAAAATCGAGAAAAAATGCGTCCGTGCCGCTAGAGCCACCCCTCGACCCAAACGGACGCGCGGTCGATTTCGACCATTTAGACCGACGGAAACGAACGCGCAGTCGATTTCAACCATTTAGACCGACGCAAACGGATGTGCGCGGACATTTTCGGACGCTGTAATGCGTCGCCCCATTGAAGATGCCCTAACTAATCTGTCCCTTCACCTTCAGGTCTGCCTGCCTTTGAACAGCCTTTTTATCAGCGTTGATTTTATTTCTTCGGGCTCACCATCATGCAACAGGCTACAGTAGCCTCTTTGTCCCCTACTAGTACCTGCGTTATTAATCTGTTCTTTCAGGTCTCCCTCTCAACTGCCTTTCCCATCAGCTCTTATTTTTTCTCCGAGAGTCCACCATCTCCACAACACGCAACAGGCTACAGTTGCCTCTTTGTCCCCTAGCTCCAAGATCTTCTGCATCACATCTTGTGCATTACTGTATGCACTCAACACTTCTCTTCCATCTCATAAGATTTCACAGCTTCTTCATCTCTTTAACTTTCAGAAATAATATATATTCATTAACTCTCCGACAACACATACATACAGTATCACATTCCGCTCCCGTCTTCTCTTTATATTTGGATTTTCGCCACGCAAGGCAACTTCCAAACTCCTCCCATATATATCTAGTCATTTTCTGAGTTACCTGAAGAGGGAGGAACCCTTCATTGCTATTAATTATCTCGCTGCTTCACATAGACGAGATAGGCGGCTGACTTAACCGAGCAATGGCCCTAAATGTCATGATGCCAAACTGTGCAGTCTTAAAAATCATCACAGCTCGGTGCCGCAAGAATTGTTTGTCAAAACTCCAACGGGGTACCTTTAATCAGCACCTTCCAATATGCTTCATGGTTCCGCCCCCCCTGGCTGGATGGACAAAAACCGCACGCTGAGACGTTGCGCTGCAACCAACTTGGTGCACATGGGGAAATAAATAATGCATTATACTAACAAGTTTGATTATACATGTCAAAAAAAAAAAAACAAGTTTGATTATAACATGTGTTTTCTTCTATCCATGTGTGCTCTTTTATCTAATCAGACAACACTTGGAACCGGGGGGGACAATTGATTCATAGAGATGCTTCGGTGTCCCCCTCCTTCAAACTTTGGTGAATTAAAATACATGAACAGCCAGATCTCTTCATGTCTCTTCGTAACCAAAGGTCTAATAATTAAAAATAAATAAAAAAGACATAAGTACAAGCTCTAGAGTAGCCCGTCGGTTCGTTTAAGTCTATAATATTCAGTAGTTATAGGCCACCGCGTCATACGTTCTGGCAGCGGCAGACAGGAGAAAAGGCCACCACGGATGAGTATAGATAAGAGAGTTGGCCACCTTTTTAGGAGCCACTCTTATTATTTACTCCTCTACAAATTTTAAGGGACCAACAAGGTGCGGTTTAGAGAAGAAGTAGAATGAAAATTTGACTCCTCTAACCGATAATAAGGGATCGTTTAGAGATGCTCTAAGCTGCAAAAAGTAAAAAAAATGCAAGAGGTGAAACTTTCCTTCGGTTTGAATGAAGAATGGCACATGACATCCAAGTATTAATTTGTTGGAATCTCAATTATGATAGTGAGGGAGGCAACCGATGTTGACAAAAGCCTATACAAATAATTGGAAGGAAGACACTGAAAAGAGTTTCAGTCTCACGGAAAGGTTCCAAGTTTTTTTTTGAAACGGGGGAAAAAGTTTTGCCTCAATGTATTGATTAAGAAGGAGTTTTTACATGATAGAACATGCGGAAAATACAGAAAATAAAGATACAATGGATTACTCTGTTGGTTTTGCCCTAGATCCTTGCGAGCTCGTGACCTGAAACACAGCGAGAAACAACAGATACAAAAACCCTAGATCGAACGAGAGAAGAACGATTTTCGTTTGGTGCATATGATATCTTTTCCTTCCTTGCTTCTCTAACTTTTATAGACGTTTTACAGATAGACTCCACGCCCAACACGGCTCACAAACCGAACCCAACACGACGTGACCCGTACGTATACGGTTTAAACCTTCCTAAAACGAACGACAAGATTAACTTCTACAATCACCTCCTTAAGCTTGTCGCTTCTTGTCTTCCTTTATTTCTTGAACACCAACCTTGCACCTCATTTCTTGAAACTTCGGCCTACTCAACGCCTTTGTCAAGATATCTCGCAAGTTGCTCGTTTGTGCAAACATATTGCACATCTATGCTTCCAGCTTCCACACAGTCTCGGATAAAATGATATCGTATTTCAATGTGCTTCGTTCGCTCATGAAATACCGGATTCTTGCAAAGTGCAATAGCTGACTGGTTATCTATCCGGAGCACAACTGGTTCCACCTCCTTCTTCATCATCGAGATCAGCCAATAGCCTTCCTAACCACAAAGCCTGGCATCGCTGCTGAGCTTGCGAAATATATTCTGCTTCACATGAGGAAAGTGCCACTACTTTACTGCTTACGAGAGCACCAACTGATCGGGTTGCAGCCAAGGTAGAATACCATTCCGGATGTACTTTTCCGATCATCTATGTCACCTGCCAAATCACTATCCGAATAACCATGAACCTTCAGCCCTTCTTCTCCTTTTTCATACACGCATCCATAATCCAAAGTCCCTTTGACATACCGCAACACTTGCTTCACAGCTGCAAGATGTTCAGTAGTCGGTTTCTCCATGAAGCGACTCACAATGCCAACGAGTGAGCTATATCCGGCCGTGTATGAATCGGGTAGCGTAGACTTCCCACTATGCTTCGGTATTGAGTGCTGTCCACGAGAGGATTCAAGCTCTCCTTGCTCAACTTTGCTCGTGGATCCATGGGAATCAAAGTTGGGTTACAATCTTTCATCCCACACTTGTCCAAGATCTTTGCTGCATATGCCGCTTGACTCAAGGAAATTTTACCGGAGCTTTGATGCACTTCAATACCAAGATAGTAGCTGAGCAAACCAAGATCACTCATGCTAAACAACGTCTTCATCTGATTTTTGAAAGCATCAATCTCTTTAGCACTTCCTCCAGTGATGATTAAATCATCAACATAAACTCCAACCAAGAGTCTATCTCCTTTTCGGCTCCTCTTATACACAGCATGTTCTAATGGACACTTTTCAAAACCAAGAGCAACTAGCGATTTGTCCAGTTTCGAATTCCATGCCCTAGGCGCTTGACGGAGTCCATACAACGCCTTGTGCAATTTCAGCACCTTGTGCTCTTCTCCTTTCTTCTCAAAGCCGGGCGCTTGGGCCACATACACCTCCTCAACTAGATCACCATTCGAAACGCTGATTTCACATCCATGTGATGCACTTGCCATCCTTCTTGAGCTGCAATAGCTATCGGCAATCTCACTCGTTTCCAATCGAGCTACGGGTGCAAACACTTCTTCAAAGTCTATGCCCTGCCTTTGCACATACCCTTTTGCCACTAAACGCGCCTTATGCTTCACAACTTCTCCTTTGCTATCCCTTTTCGGTTTAAAAACCCACTTCAAACCAATAGCTTTGTGACCGGCGGGCAATGTGGTCAATGTCCACGTCTTGTTATCATTGATAGATGACAACTCTTCTTCCATAGCACGTCTCCAACTTGGCACATCCTTTGCTTCATTGTAGTTTCCTGGTTCTTCTATTCCGAGAAGACATAGCCCAGAATACTCAAAGTCTATAGGAACCGTATCCCTGTAGATTGAGGAGACATTGCGTAGACGTAGTGGTTCGCTCTCCGAGGATGCACCCACCGACGCAGCCGCCGGCGTCCTTGGAGAGTTCGGCGCAGCACTGCACAGGCGTTGCCGGAGGATCTTCAGGGTTCCAAACTTCAAGCTCAGGATAGTGGTCTGCAAAACCATCACCATCTTCGGTCAGACCATCATTGACAGGTGTATCGAACACACCAATATCCTCTGAGTTCTCTATCTCCTGTGGATCATCTCGCAGACCATCCTTAGCCACCTCAACACCTGCATCAAGGCGAGCAGTTCACAGACATCACCAAGATGACAGTGCCTGAAGCGATCGGCAGATTGCGGACGCACGAGGAAAATCAGAAGGGGAAGAAAGATGCAAAGGACAGCGGTGAAAAACTGCTGTATACACATGCTGAGATGGAAGCTCGAGTAGCAAAAGAGAGGAAGAAATACCAAGCCTCAGGCAGTAAGAACAATGATGGTCGTGGTGGCGGTAAGGACCGTGGGCAAGGACGTCCGCGAAACCCTAGCCATGGCAAGGGTGACCGTTTTGGGGAGAGGCGGTTACCACGGCAGTATACCTGTTAAACAGGGCACCTACAAAGAGTGTGCCTGATAAGACTCCCTATGAAGCTATCTATGGGAGGAAGCCAAATGTGGCGCATATAAGGACGTTCGGCTGTATTGGACACGTCAAGAAGCCAACGCCTCACCTAACCAAGCTTGAAGATCGCAGCACAAAGATGGTCTTTATCGGCTATGAGACTGTTGCACACTCGAAGGCATATCGGATGTATGATCCGGCGACAAAGAAAGTTCACATCTCTAGAGATGTGGTGTTCGAGGAAGAAAAAGCTTGGAGATGGGACAACGAACCGGACGGTGCTAATGTTAATAATGAGCCGTTTCAACAACAAACGGCTCATTATTAACATTAGCACCGTCCGGTTCGTTGTCCCATCTCCAAGCTTTTTCTCCTCGAACACCACATCTCTAGAGATGTGAACTTCTTGTCGCCGGATCCTACATCCGATATGCCTTCGAGTGTGCAACGATCTCATAGCCGATAAAGACCATCTTTGTGCTGCGATCTTCAAGCTTGGTTAGGTGAGGCGTTGGCTTCTTGACGTGTCCAATACGCACGAACGTCCTTATATGCGCCACATTTGGCTTCCTCCATAGATAGCTTCATAGGAGTCTTATCGAGCACACTCTTGTAGGTGCCCTGTTTAGCAGTATCTGCCGTGGTAACCGCCTCTCCCCAAAACGAGTTTGACAGATTCTTGCTCTTGAGCAAGACTGCGAGCCATAGCCACCACGGTTTGATTTCTTCTCTCAACTACTCCGTTCTGCTGAGGTGAGTAAGGAGCGGTAAGGAACCTCTTTATACCCTTCTCTTCACGGTAGTCATTGAATTCCCTTGATGTGAATTCTCCTCCACGGTCGGTGCGTAAGGAGCGCACTTGCGGCTTCAGCTCCATCTACGTCGCTGCCTTTACCTTCAGGAATGCCTCGAAAGCCTCATCTTTGCTTCTTATCAAGACTATCCACATGTACCGTGAGAAGTCGTCCACAATCAGGAGAAAGTACTTCTTCCCCGCATTTGTGGCCGGTGTGATTGGACCACATAGATCACCGTGGAGTAGTTCCAACGGTGTAGACGCCCTGAAGCTTGACACAGCTGGGAATGACGTCCTATGCTGTTTCCCAACGAGGCAACCATCGCAAACACGCTCTAGCTGATCAATGTGTGGCATCCCTAGCACCATCTCCTTGTCAGCTAGCTTCTTTAGGGCATGAAAGTTCACATGACCGTACCTTCCATGCCACAGCCATGAAGCTTCCCTTGATTTTGCTGCCCAGCACTCCGGTTTGGATTCGTTGATATTCGGAATATACAGCCGGTTGCTCGAGCGTTTAACCTTTGCAAGCACTTTCCTTGCCCTGTCCCATAGAGTCATATAACCATCGACGACCAAAGTTTTGCAGCCATATTCATCTAGCTGGCCAATACTTACTATATTACTCTTCAACCGTGGTATGTAATACACCTCGGTGAGTATTCGATGCTCGCCGTTTTGGCACTCAAACAGGACAGATCCTTTTCCGCATATTTCCACTATGGAGCCATCTCCGAATTTAAGCTGAACCGGTGACACCTCTGTCGAGCTCGGTGAATTTTTCTTCGCAGCTTGTCATGTGGTTGCGGCTCCGGTATCAAGGTACCACCGCGTGTTCTGATTGCCTTTAAGCTTTGGGAAAACCTTCCTCTCATGCAAGAACACTCTGCTACGGTTCAGACACTCACATCTAATGTCAGAACGCAACTTTCTGCCAACAGCATATGTTCCTCATGATCATCGCCTCTCTTTGCCAGATTAGCCTTCAGCCTTCTATCTGGCTCCTTGCAGTCCTTTGCAAAGTGCCCCTTTTTGTTGCAGTTGAAACACTTCACCTCCGAAACATCATGATCGGGGGGCCTCCGTTCATCGACAAAACGGTCACCCTTGCCATGGCTAGGGTTTCGCGGACGTCCTTGCCCACGGTCCTTACCGCCACCACGACCATCATCGTTCTTACTGCCTGAGGCTTGGTATTTCTTCCTCTCTTTTGCTACTCGAGCTTCCATCTCAGCATGTGTATACAGCAGTTTTTCACCGCTGTCCTTTGCATCTTTCTTCCCCTTCTGATTTTCCTCGTGCGTCCGCAATCTGCCGATCGCTTCAGGCACTGTCATCTTGGTGATGTCTGTGAACTGCTCGATGGTCCCGATAATATCTGTGAATTTATCCGTGACCGAGGCAAACAGTTTCTCTACGACCTCCGTGTCTGTGACTTTGCCGTCAAGAGACTTGATCTCACTGACTAGGTTCGTGATCTTCACAGAATATTCGGCGATCGTCTCTCCTTTTGACATCTCCAACTTGTTAAGCTGCCGCTTTAGCACTTGTGCACGGGCGCGCTTTACTTTGTCTTCGCCGATCCTCATCTCCCGGATTGCATCCCAAGCCTCCCTTGCCGTCGCATAGTCTGCGAGGGTCATCACCATCGAGTCTGGTACAGACTGCGAGAGGGCCGCCATAGCGCCCCCATCGACTTCTTCGTCGACTTCTTCCTCGCCTTCTATCGCCTTCCAGACACGGAGGTTTCGAAGGATGAACTTCATCTTGGTGGCCCAAACCGAGATAGTTTGTGTCGTTCGAGCATCGGGTATTGGATCGGCACGGCGTTCGTCCTTGGCATCATCACAAGCGGCTTGCTGCTTGATTGCGCTTCGACCGGAGCCTTACTGCTCCGCCTCCGCCTTCGCCTTGTCGGCGTCCGACATGTGCTCTCGGCAGCTAGGCCTCGAGTTCAACCAGGGCTCGATACCACTTGTTGGTTTTGCCCTAGATCCTTGCGAGCTCGTGACCTGAAACACAGCGAGAAACAACGGATACAAAAACCCTAGATCGAACGAGAGAAGAACGATTTTCGTTTGGTGCATATGATATCTTTTCCTTCCTTGCTTCTCTAACTTTTATAGACGTTTTACAGATAGACTCCACGCCCAACACGGCTCACAAACCGAACCCAACACGACGTGACCCGTACGTATACGGTTTAAACCTTCCTAAAACGAACGACAAGATTAACTTCTACATACTCTCCCGGCATAAGTATGTTTGGCGCCCGCTAGCACCCAAAGTCTCGCCTCTTTCCAAATCCTATCGAAGACTATGTTCGATGTCGCCCTCTTGTTACGAAAGACTCTATCCACTGGTGGAAAAAGGGGCTTTGGTCGCGGTTGGCAACTGCCATTAGTCGCGGTGGCCCAACCGCGACCAAAGTAGCGCGACTAAAGGCCCCCCCCTTTAGTCGCGGTTCCTCACGAACCGCGACTAAAGGCCCATCCACGTGGGCCGCAGGCGAGCGCCAGGGCGGAGGACCTTTCGTCGCGGTTCTTCTGGCCAACCGCGACTAAAGGCCTCCGCAGGGTTTAGGGTTTAGCCCCCCCTCCCCCTAAATCTGGTTTCTTTTTAATTTGTATTATTTTATTTCTTTTGGGTTTTAATTTTGAAGGAGTTTCACATATTCTACGGTATCTGTATACATACATGCATATGAATGTACAATTTCAAACAAATTTGAAATTAGAACCAAAAAGAATTCAAGAGTAATATACAATATATATTCAATATCGGATGACCATATACAATATATATTCAATATCGGATGACCATATACAATTTTGAACAAGTTAGTTACAAATTCCGGTGCGTATAAAGATCTACGTCATCGTAATAGTGTTCTCCTCTAGGATCGATGACTTCCCTCGCCAACCATCCAGCTAGTTCCTCTTGAAGTGGTCGGAAGCGAGCTTCCGGACTAAGCGTCTTCCGGAGGTTATTCCTCGGGATGTTGTTCTCACACGTCCGGTCCCGCTCATTGCGGTATCTCCGGATCCTCTCACAAACATAGTATCCACATAGATTGGTCCCCGGTGGCTGAGTATCCCCGGACGTCGGCACCGCCATTTTAAAATGTAGCTCTTTTTTGAATTCACCGACCTTGGTATCTACGAACCGTCTCCAAACCCTACGAGGCAAAGAAAATTAAATAAACAAGAGAGTTATTAATTAGTTACTTGATATAAGGAAATGATGAACGAAATAGGCCGATCGATATAGAGCGCAAATGAATGAAAATAATTACTTTTGCATCATTTTTCTCATGTCGCCCCAAAGCGCCGGATCCATATTCGGAGAGTCGTGGACGAGAACCGAGGAGGTCTGAACGTTAATTACCATAAGAATCCAGTGGAACCTGCGGACACGATACATGCACAGTCATGCATAACTCATCGATTAGCCACATACCATGCATGGAGTAAACAAAAGAGAATGTGCTCAAGACAGTAAACACTCACCCAAAATGGTAAGGAAATAGAATATCACTTTTCTCTTGCTGTTTTCTAATAAACCGCCACAGGTCTTCCTCCACGTCGGCGGGGTGGTATTCTAACACATATGAATTAACGATGTGTGGGTCAATGAACCCAACATCATGGATGTTCCTTATTCGCATTTCCCGCTTCTTCATTCTCGCATAATATATAGCGTACACAACAAGATAGTTAGGACAATATATATATATATAGTGCAAGGCAATGAACGAGATGGGGTAGAAATTAATAAATCACTTACGTAACGTAGCAACTGATGATAGATTTGTCGAGCTCGCGCAGATTGAACAGCTGGAACAATTCACTCAGAGGAATTTGTACCCAGTAACGTTTGAAGTGATGCACATATTTAACTTCCGCATAGATATAGTCTTTGGCGTTTTCATGTTTTATGTAAGCCTTGTACCAATTTAGCAGACCTTTCATTTGTCGAGGTAGATCCTCTTCCTGCGCAGTGCTCGATGAGAGGGCCATTCTTCACATATGAAAATACTACGTCCTTCATTGGCGCCTCATCAAGGCCTAACACTGCACGAAGAGTGATACCTAAGTCGGCCGCTTGTTTTCTGGCACTTTCTACAGTCAATCCATGTGCTGCCGCAGCTGCTATGATATCGGGGGCATCCGGACCGGCGGCTTGCACTATGAGCGGGGCGATCGATTGTTTACTTTGTTCCCCGAGCTGGGCAACTTCTTTCCCCTTTCTAATTTTGACTCGGCCTCGTCCTCCTTCAAGGCTTTCTTCTCCGCCAACTCTTTCCTGGTCTTCAACGCGAGTGCTTGCCTACGAAGTTCACGTAAATAGTCGTCAGGCAGATTCTTCGCGGCTTGGGACGGTGTGTTCAAAAATGACTTAGCCCACTGCTTTTCCTTGTCGAATATACCGGCTTGGGCTCGCCCTCTATTTTCTTCTTGACGTTCGCCTTCCATTTCTCTAAATCAGCAGCCGCGCCGCCTCGACTTCCTCGGCACTACTTTCCCAAGGCCTCGTGGGAGAGGCTTCGATGATACCTCCGGTACCTTTGTTTTCTTAGGTACGTAAGGGTCCGGGTTAATAACCCAGGACCGCTTCGCTTCTTCGCCGGAGGTGGATTGGGGGCGGTACCGGTGTCTGATCACCCGCCGGACGAGGACCGGGGGCGGCGGCGTCGGCTGACGTGAATGAGGTGTATTAGGTGAAGCACCACCGCCACCGTCACCGCCACCGCCACCGTCACCGCCACCGCCACCGTCACCGCCACCGCCACCACCACCACCGTACGGGGTGGACTTGTTGGCGCCTCGCCTGGAAACTTGATAAATTTCTTCTGCCATAGAATGAACTCGGCGCTTGACATCTCCAAGTCTTTTCACCCCTTCAGGTGTAGCAATGTCAATGTCCAGGTCCTCAAACCCTTGGACTATCTCCTCCACCGTCACACGAGCATAGCCATCTTGAATGGGGTTGTTGTGGTGGAGTGCTCCAGGTGGTAAAGCACTCGCCGATGGCTACCTTCATGGACATGTTCCCGATAGGATAATACAGATGACATGCTTTCATCTCCTTTATATCGTCCACGGGGTAGCGAGGAGGCTCCGGTGCAGTAATTTCGACCACCAGAGGCTCCGGTGCAGTAATTTCTATCGTCGGTGCACCAGCCGGTGAGGCCTCCGTGGAAGCCACGCCGCTTCTTCTCCGCTGCTGGCTTCCGAGATCCATTGGATGATCTTCAGCATGCTGCGCCCGAGATGCATCTCTTTCGGCGACTAGTACACTCACGGTTTTCTTCATCACATCCATTTCAGTTACCAACTTCGCCACAACATCTGCATCCCGATCCATCTTTCTCTTACGGCTTCTCGTAACCGTACGGGTCATCGTTCCGGGGAACCCTATTTTCCACGGAATGGGCCCCATGCCTCGTATACGTCCTCCGTGTTCGGGATTCCCGAGGGCTTTTGTCGTGGCGTCGTTCTCTCGTTGAACCTGATCCTCCCTCTTGAGCCTCCTCATTGCCTCAATAAGCTTTTGGGTGGGTGTAATTATTTTGCCCTCGATAAACACACTCCCTGTCTCCGGGTTCAGCGATCCCCCATGCCCGTACCACCAGCTTTTGGCCCTTGGGTCCCATCCCTCCGTACCTGGACGGATTCCTCGCGCCCTCAGCTCGTTCTCCATCTTCTCCCACTTAGGCTGCCAAAAGCGATACCCTCCTGGCCCCATTTTATGATTGTACTCCTTCTTGGCCGCATTTTCCTTATTTTTTTCGATAGTTCAAGGAACTGCTCCGATTTCTTTTGCTTCACAAATTCTGGCCAATCATGTTGCGGTTCTCATATTGTCCTTTGAAATCCGAGTCTTGCCCTGGTTGACAAAGTCATGGGCTAGATTTTGCTTGTATTTCCGGAATGCGTTGGCCATCCTAGAAAGAGCGAATCTGTTTGACTAGCTTGCGCCTCTTCTTGTTTTCCGCAATCTTGTTACCCTCCTCATCGTATTTGCGGTATTCCGGAGGTAGAACGAAATGTTCCATAAGCTTTTTGAAGCAATCTTTTTTCTCTCTGTTCGACAAAAGTGAAACCAACACGTGCCTTCTTTGGCTCATTCCACTCTGGCGGGTGATCGAGACGTTGTCTCTAACAACGGCTCCGCATTGGCTGACAAACTTGGTGGCGTTCTTGCTGGGCTCCAGCGGCCTGCCGGTTTCTTCGTCGACAACATCGATGGTGCATGTTTCTCCTGGTTTCATCGTCTTGGTTGCGCCACGCTTTGACGACGACGTACTCGATTTTTTCGACGATCCGGCCGAGGGCTAAAATAAGAAAGAGAGTCGCGCGCGTTAGTACACACACATTTATTCAAATCAGTTAGTTGTATCACCAGACGCTCAATATGTATATATATATATACCTCGGCGCCGGAGGTGGTTGCTACTTCCAATTGAAGATCGTCGTTTATCGACGTTTCTTCGGCATCATCTCGCTTGGCGACGGCGCCCTTCATCTTCACACTCAAAGTTCAGATAAGAAGCGATATCATCTTCTTCTTCTCCGGTCGGCACAAAAGGAATATCGCCTTTTATGATGCCGAACATATGGTCTTCAGCGTCCGGATCATAGTTGTCCAGAATCGGGTCAGCTCTATCGCCCGCCATATGTCAATCCTCGAAAACATGTAGTCAAAACAAATTAATTAAGTGAAGAAGGGGCGGTGGCGGTGGCGAAAGGGCGGTGGCAAAAAGGAGGGGGCCGGCGAGCTGGAAGGGGTTGGGAGAGGGTGTCGCGGAAGAGCAAGAGACGGGGCGGTAGACGACGGCGTCACGGAGAGGGAGGCGTATGCGGAGGGGGCGACGAGGGGCTCGCTCCCCCCTCAGACTTGCGACGAGGGGGCGACGAGGGGTGGCGGCGCGTTAACTTAAAATTTTGCTAAGTAAAATTTTTCTTAAGTCAAAATTTTGTTAAGTAAATTTTTTGTTAAGTTAAATTTTTGTTATGTCAAAATTTTTGTTACAAATTTTAGTTATAAATTTTTGTTCGGCGAGAGACGGAGGCGACGGGGTTAATAAATTTTAAGTTACAAATTTTAGTTATACAAATTTTTAGTTATATACAAATTTTAAGTTATAAATTTTAAGTTACGAATTTTAAGTTATACAAATTTTAAGTTACAAATTTTAGTTATACAAATTTTTAGTTATATACAAATTTGAAGTTAATAAATTAACTTTAAGATACAAATTTATTAATACAAATTTGTAATTAAAAAAAAATGAGGCCGGCGGCGGTTTGTTCTTCTCTCGCCATCTCCCCGGCCGCCGGCGGTCGTTCTTCTCTCGGCGCGTATACGGGGCGGCGGCCGGGAGGGCGCGCAACCGGCGCCGGCGAGGCCGGCCGGGCGGCACGCGCGTAGTCACGCGCGGCCGGCGCGCCGCGGCGACAGATCGACGAGGCGCGGCGCGGCAGAGATCGACGCGGCGCGGCGAGACGAGCGGCCGCGCGGCGAGAGATCGGCGACGGCGGCGCGGCAGAGATCGACGAGGCCGGCGCGCGAGAAGGGAGAGGAGGCGGCCGGCGGCGCGTGCGCGGTGAGAGAGAGGGCCGGTCGGCGGCGCGCGGGAAGGGGAGAGGAGAGGAGGGCGGCGAGGAGCACGGACGGCGGCGTGACGGTGGCGAGGAGACGATGTCGAGGGCGCGGCGACGGCGTCGAGAGCGTCGAGGGCGCGGCGGCGGTCGGCACGGGCAGCCTGACGGCGTCGAGGGCGTCGCGGCGGAGATCGATGCGAAGAAGACGATGTGGAGGCGACGGTTCGCGGCAGAGTATTTATAGCCCCCCCCCTTTTGTCGCGGTTGGGGAGGCGACCCGCGACTAAGGGTACTCTTAGTCGCGGTTGGTCCGGCCAACCGCGACTAAAGGGTATTTTCGCCGGGTTTTCGTTTCCCGCGGAAAAATACCCTTTAGTCGCGGTTGGCGAGGCCAACCGCGACTAAAGGTATTTTTTCAAATTACTTTTCTTTTTCAAATTACTTTTCTTTTTCAAATTACTTTTCTGAAAATTACAAATAATATATCAAAAAGTAAAGAAAAATAAAACTAATTCATTTCAAAATCTGAAAAATACAAATAATATATCAAAAAGTAAAGAAAAATAAAACTAAGTCATTTAAAAATCTTAAAAATACATATAATATATCAATAAATTCAGAAAAATAAAACTAATTCAATTCAAAATCTTAAAAATACAAATAATATATCAAAAAATTCAGAAAAATAAAACTAATTCATTTAAAAATCTTAAAAATACAAATAATATATCAAAAAATTCAGAAAAATAAAACTAATTCATTTAAAAATCTTTCCCGCCTCTTTCTTCCCGCCAATTTCTTCCCGCCTCTTTCTTCCCGCCTCTTTCTTCCCGCCACTTTCTTCCCGCCTCTTTCTTCCCGCCAATTTCTTCCCGCCAATTTCTTCCCGCCAATTTCTTCCCGCCTCTTTCTTCCCGCCACTTTCTTCCCGCCAATTTCTTCCCGCCTCTTTCTTCCCGCCTCTTTCTTCCCCGCCACTTTATTCCCGCCTCCCGTCTTCCCGCTCCCATTTTTCCCGCCATTTCTCACTACATATAATGTAGCCCGGCTTGGCCAGCATGCTACAATCTCTCATCAATCTCTCATGGCTTCCACCGCACCCACTCTAACCTACCAGCAGGTGGAGGAGCTTTGCGCCTCGAACTACCCTTGTCCACCGGGCTACCGCGTTCCCGCCGGCTGGAGCCTAAGCGCCGGCGGCGTGCCGGTCCCTCCCGTCCCTCGTGGTACCGCGCGCCGGCGGCCATCACGAACCACTACTACCTCGACCTCACGCCGGAGCAGCGGATGAATCCCCGCCGGCATCCCGATAACCAGCATACTTGGGACGCCTTCTTCATCAATCGGCGTGAGAGGGCGCTCGCCGGTATGAGGAGGACGGTCTGCCTCCCGGAAACTTCCACGAGGCCGGCCGTCGGCTATGGTGGTACGGCCGGACTTCTGCAGAGCGCCATGGACTACATCACGGCCGGCGATATCCCCGCCTGCGCTACCCTCGGCTCGAGCCACGAGCGCCGCCCCGACGACAGCGACGACAAGCAGCGGCGATGTACGGCCGGCAACTTAGAAGGCGACGACTACCGGTACAACGGCGGCGGCTATGAAGACTACGAGTATGCATATTATACGCCTAGGCAGGAGTATGACTAAATCGTCACTCCAAATTTCATGTATGCGGGAGTATGACTTAGTCACTCCAAATTTCATGTATGCGGGAGTATGACTTAGTCACTCCAAATTTCATGTATGCAGGAGTATGACTTAGTCACTCCAAATTTCATGTATCATCGTTGCTATCTCGAGTCAATTGAATCATTCGAAATGGACACCAATTAAACACATCACGGGTAATATAATTCACATGATTCATTCAACAAAGTTTGGTACAATAATAAATTATTACACATCATTTCTTCCCTTGTGTCCCCGCTTGCTTACGATTGTGCCGTATCCATGGAGCATCCTCATCATTTAACTTAATGCTTGGGTCGGTGTTCACTTTGAAGGGCGGAATTTCAGCAAACATATTATAATCTTCCGACATGTCCTGTCTTGTCCTCCACTCCCACGATGTTTCTTTTCCCGAAAGAACAATGTGGCGCTTTGGATCATCGCATGATGTACTCGATCGTTTTCTTATCTTTCCGTTTCCTCGGTTTGCTACTCATGTCCTTCACATAGAAAACCTGAGCGACATCTTTCGCTAGGACGAATGGTTCGTCAAGGTAACCAAGATTGTTGAAATCCACCATTGTCATTCCGTATTGCTGGTCCACCTTTACCCCACCTCCCGTTAGCTTGAACCATTTGCACCGGAACAAAGGGACCCTAAAGGAGGGTCCATAGTCAAGTTCCCATATCTCCTCTATGTAACCATAATATGTGACCTTTTGCCCATTCTCGGTTGCTCGCATCAAAGCGGACACCACTGTTTTGGTTGGTGCTCTTTTTATCTTGGGCGATCGTGTAAAATGTATTCCCATTTATCTCGTACCCTTGGAAAGTCGTTATAGTCGAAGATGGTGTCTTGGCCAACATGTACAAACTGATCTACAACCTTATTGTCACTCATTAAATGTTTTCTCAACCAACTGCCGAAAGTCTCCATGTGGGCCTTCCTAATCCAGGATTCGAGCTTCCCGTGGTTGTCCGAGCGTAAAATATTCTTGTGTTTCTCAAAGTACGGAGCCACCAAGCTGGAATTGGTCGAACTGTGTGGTGTGCTTCGATCGTAGAATGGCCGTCCATACATATCATTGATTTCCTTCCGATCGTGCCTTTTCCACTTAGTCTCCTCGTGCCGCGATTGAGGAAGACCAATCGGCTTAAGGTCGTGAACAAAGTCAACACAAAACTCAATTACCTCCTCATTTCCATAGCCCTTGGCGATGCTTCCTTCCGGCCTAGCACGGTTACGTAACATATTTCTTTAATACTCCCATGAACCTCTCGAAGGGGAACATATTGTGTAGAAATACAGGACCGAGAATGGAAATCTCATCGACTAGGTGAACCAGGAGGTGCGTCATAATATTGAAGAAGGATGGCGGGAACACCAACTCGAAACCGACAAGACATTGGATCACATCGTTCGTAACCGTGGTAGAACTTCCGGATTGATTACCTTCTGAGAGATTGCATTGAGGAATGCACATAGCTTCACAATGGCTACTCGAACATTTTCCGGCAGGAGCCCCTCAAAGCAATCGGAAGCAATTGCGTCATAATCACGTGGCGGTCGTGAGACTTCAGTGTTTTGGAACTTTTTCTCCGCCATGTTTATTATTCCCTTTATATTGGACGAGAATCCCGACGGGACCTTCATACCGCTCAGGCATTCAAAAAAGATGACCTTCTCTTCTTTGGTCGTAGCGTAGCCGGCACGACCTTGAAACCGTTCCGGATGCTTGTCATCGTGGTCTTTCAAACTTTGCTGGTCCTGCCGTGATTCCTTTGTATCATTTGACTTCCCATACACGCCCAAGAAGCTTAGGATGTTCACGCAAATATTCTTCGTAACGTGCATCACGTCGATTGCGGAGCGGACTTCTAGGACTTTCCAATATTCTAGCTCCCGAATATAGATTTCTTCTTCCACATGGCTACGTGCCCGCTCGCCTCCCTTCGGAACCGATTGTCCGCCAGGACCCTTTCCAAAGATGACTTTCAAACCCTTGACCATATCAAATACCTCAGCACCGAGTAGTGTTCCGCAGGCTTCGGCCGGTGATCCGCTCTTGCCGTTGTAATGCTTGCCTTTCTTTCTTACTCGGATGACCTTTCGGAAGAAATCGACGATGCCCAAGGTACACGTTCTTCTTACAATTTGGCAAATGTACACTTTCAGCCTCATGTAAGCAAGTGCGTGCATGCATTGTATCCCTTATTTGACAGTCCCGAAAGGTTACTAAGAGCAGGCCAATCGTTGATGGTTACGAAAAGCAACGCTCGTAGGTCAAATTCCTCTTCTTTGTGCTCATCCCACACACCGACACCAGGTCTGCCCCACGACCGTAAAAGCTCATCAACTAATGGCCTTAGGTACACATCGATGTCGTTGCCGGGTTGCTTCCGACCTTGGATGAGCACTCGGCATCATAATGAACTTCCGCTTCATGCACAACCAAGGAGGAAGGTTGTAGATGCATAGAGTCACGGGCCAGTGCTATGGCCGGAGCTCTGCTCGCCAAAAGGATTCATGCCATCCGTACTTAGACCAAATCTTATGTTCCTTGCGTCAGCCTGCAAAATCTTTGAACTCTCTGTCGATCTTTCTCCATTGCGTTCCATCTCGCGGGGTGTCTCAACTCCCCGTCCGACTTACGGTCCTCTTTGTGCCATCGCAACAACTTGGCATGCTCTTTGTTCCCGAACAGACGTTTCAACCGTGGTATTATAGGAGCATACCACATCACCTTGGCGGGAACCCTCTTCCTGGGTTTCGGCCCTCAACATCGTCACCAGGGTCATCGCCTCGATCTTATAACGCAATGCGAGTGCATACCGGGCATTCATTCAAATTCTCGTATTCACCGCGGTAGAGGATGCAATCGTTGATGCATGCATGTATCTTCGTAACCTCTAAACCTAGAGGGCGAGACAACCTTCTTTGCTTCGTACGTAGTGGCGGGCAACTCGTTATTCTTTGGAAACATATTCTTCAACATTTTCAACAAGTTTTCAAATGCCGAGTCAGCCTACACCTGCCTGTGCCTTCCATCTCAAGCAAATCCAGTAGTGCAGCCCAGCTTTTTCGTGACCATCGTCGCATCCGGGGTACAGCCGCCTTCCCCGTGATCCTCTAACATGCGATCCAAATTCTCCCTCTCTTTTTCAGTCTCGCAGCGTCTCCGTGCATCAGCAATGGTCCGACCAAGATCATCAACGGGATCATCACGTGCCTCTTCTTCACCTTCCCCTTCACCTTCGAAGCATCCTCCATGAAAGTATCACCGAAATGAGAAAGATAGCTTTCATCATTGAAATCATCCCCTTCTTCATCTTCTTCCATTATAACCCCTCTTTCTCCATGCTTGGTCCAACAATTATAGCTTGGCATGAAACCGTGTCAAG